>NC_091062.1:70814312-71117342 GCF_000393655.2 Nicotiana sylvestris
ACTAGGGTGCTGAGGGTCAAGCTGTTGAGGGTGCAACTCTTGAGGGAACTCTAGCCGACCAAGTGACTCCGACCAAGGATTAGGATTTCTTTTATTTCTGTGTAAGGGCCCCTCGTGGGTTTTGTAAACATCTTTTACCAATATAAGAATTTCTTTATTTCGCCTTCGTTTGCGAAGAATTCAAACGTATGACTCTAACGATTAGTCTGAATACTAGACCCGAAACATCACAAACCCTTAGGTTATTAATTGATTGATACGATGCTTCTTAAAGTCCTTTGTTACCTTTATGACTAAGCTTGGATTGATTTGATGCGAGCTTAGGTCATCGAGACTTCTGAGTCCAAATCAGGTGGGAGCTGGGTCTCGTTGACAATTCTTGATTGAGAGTTTTCTTAAGATAACCTTTGGACTTAGCTCCCGGGGGTGTTCATTTGATTATCTGAAAATAAGGATAGCCTTTAGGCTTTTTACAAATAGTCCCCAGGCGAGGACTTACTTGAACTTAGGCAACCTTTGGGCTTAATAGTCGAGTGGGCGTTTGCTCAAACTTGAAGTAAGGATAGTAATAAGGCTTTATGAATAGTCCCCAAGTGGGAACTGGTTCGAACTCAGGTAGCCCTTGGGCTTAATAGTCGAGCGAGCGTTCGCTCGGACTCGAAGTAGGATAGCATTGAGGCTTTATGAATAGTCCCTGAGTGAGAACTGGCTCGAACTCGGGTAGCCCTTGGGCTTAATAGTCGAGCGAGTGTTCGCTCGAACTTTATGTAAGGGTAGCCCTGAGGCTTTATGAATAGTCCCCCAGTGAGAACTGGCTCGAACTCGGGTAGCCCTTGGGCTTAATAGTCAAGCGAGCGTTCGCTCGAATCCAAAGTAAGGGTAGCCCTGAGGCTTTATGAATAGTCCCCGAGTGAGAATTGGCTCGAACTCGGGTAGCCTTTGGGCTTAATAGTCGAGCGAACGTTCACACGAACTTGAAGTAAGGGTAGTCTTGAGGCTTTATGAATAGTCCCTCGAGTGAGAATTGGTTCGAACTCGGGTAGTCCTTGGGCTTAATAGTCGAGCGAGCGTTCGCTCGAACTCGAAGTAAAGACAGCCTTGAGGCTTTTTAGGCTGGCCCTTAGGCTCTTACGTACCGGCCCTTAGGCCTTTTAGGCTGGCCCTTAGGCTCTTACGCGTTGGCCCTTAGGCACATTTTAGATTGGGTTGATGCGACCTCTGATTTGGCTATAGTTTTTCCCCATATCGGTTGAAGTTTTGATTATGCCTTGGCATGTTTTTTGTTCGTCTGACTCTTCGATGGCTCAAATAAGAACCTTGATTATGGATCGATATGCGACGATAATCAAGTACCTCGGGAGGTTCTCTTGGAGGTTGATTTTTCGAAGCCTTTTGCTGAAGGCTAATTGTCTCTAAGCCTTGTCATTGTTTGGAGCTGATATTATCGAAGCTCTTTTGCTTATATCGGGGGTAGCCTGATTAACCGGTTCTTTTTGAAGTATTTGGAGGCCTTTAATTTTTATGGCGGCGATCAGATGTCTCCGAGCCGCGTTAGTTTGGCCGGAGCCTTTTGATACGACCGAAGTCGATAGTCCCCGAGTGAGATGGCCTTGGCGTTTATATCGAGGGTATGCCTTTTTAGGGGTCTTACAAGTTCGATATATAGCCTCGGTCTTAATATCGGGTTTATGCCTTTTTAAGGTCTTATAAGTTTTGGCATGCCTCATCGAGGTCTTACACATTTGGTGTTGACTCATTGAGGTCTTACGAGCTTGAAATTACCTTATTGAGGTCTTACGAGTTTGATTTTTTGACGGCTTCTATAAGCTGACTGTCGATGACAATCCCCGAGTTTTCGAGAGCTTGCCTTTGGCCCTCGAGCCGTCTTATGAAAAAGTAGTGGATTTCTTCTAGGCACAAAGTGTTTTTGTAAGCAAAGAGGCTTCCTCGATTATTTGATGTATGCGTACATGTTCTTTTGCCTTTGGAGGCCCAATTATTCTATATGGACACGGTTCATTCGACCGTTTGGCCCAATAAACTATTCTCCTATCAGGGTTCTCCTTGGCATAGTTTGAGTTCTTTGAAGAGGCGACCTCCCGGGGTGATGCCCCCCAGTATTTGAGGTTGATCGAAGAGAAGCCTTGAATACTTGATGAGTTCTCCTTGGGTATCATATGGATGTTGCCTCATCAAAAACCTCGTCGGTAAAACCCGTTCAGGATAAAATCTGATCTAAGGGGAAAATAACGCAACACATGCTTTAAAACCCAAGGTTTTTGGGCCGAAGGGTGCCTCGATGTCTTTCATAGAACACCTTAGCAATAATAGCATTTGAGCATTGATATATTCCAATTGCTTGGGAGTTGTACACCTTCCATGGTGCCAAGTTTGTAGAATCCTTTGCCCACTATTCTGAGGACGCAGTACGGTCCTTCCCAGCTTGGGCCTAGCTTCCCTTCATTGGGTTTCGAGTGTTGAAGGTGAATTTCCTTAGGACTAAGTCGTCGACCCCGAAGTATCAGAGGTTTGTTCTCCTGTTATAGTATTTCTCGATCCTCTACTTTTGGGCGGCCATTCAGAATAGTGCGGTCTCTCGCTTTTCATCTAGTAGCTCGAGGGCTATAGTCATGGCCTCGCTGTTTGAGTCCTTAGTGGCATGCCAAAATTTGGCACTTGGATCTCCGACCTCGACCGGTATCAGAGCCTTGGACTCGTATACCAAAGAGAACGGTGTTTCTCCTGTACTCGACTTTGAAGCTGTTCGGTATGCCCATAGCACTTCGGGCAATGCCTCTCTCCATTTTCCCTTCGCTTTTTCTAACCTTTTTTCAATTTTTGAATCATGGTCTTGTTTATGGACTCGGCCTGTCCATTCGCACATGGGTGATAGGGTGTTGACAGGATTCTTTTGATCTTATGATCTTCGAGGAATTCTGTCACCTTGCTGCCTATGAACTGCTTCCCATTATCACATACAATCTCGGAAGGGATCCCGAATCGGCATATGATGTGATCCCAGATGAAGCTGATGACTTCTTTTTCTCTTAGCTTCTCGAAGGCATGTGCTTCCACCCATTTCGAGAAATAGTCAGTCATAAATAGAATAAATCTGGCTTTACCTGGTGCCGTTAGTAAGGGGCCGACAATGTCCATTCCCCATTTCATGAACGGCCAAGGCGATAAGACTGAATGTAGTTATTCACCAGGTTGGTGAATTATCGGCGCAAACCTTTGGCATTTATTACATCTTTGAACGAATTCCTTTGGCATTTATTACATGATTTCTAACATGAATCACAGCTCAATTACTCTAACACGTAGGAATTACATGGATAAAACAAGACTAGATATCTACGTAGTACCACAGAATCAATTGAGTCATAATTACCACGATGCATGCTTGCACGCCCGTGACCTAGCATGTGTGTGGCCTCAACACCAACCATATAATACATATTTCAGGGATTCATACTCTCTATGCACAACTCAATGCTCCAACATACAGTTGCCTCGCGAATTGGCCTCCGAACGACTCGAATCTAGTCACAAACAACTTAATATAATCAATACAAGCTATAGGAATCGATCCCATACGATAAAGCCAAGTTCTTTAACAAAATTCAAAAAGTCAACCCCGATTCCACGACTTGGAACCCGAAAAAATTATAAAATCCAAATACCCATTCAATAACGAGTCCAATCAGGCCAAAATCATTCAATTCCGACCATAAATCAAACCTCAAATCCCCAAATCTTACTCTCCAAAACATAGACCACAAATCTCCCAAATTTCACCTTAAAACGCATAATCAAGGTGTAAAAATCAAGGTGTATTCCATATTAGTGGATAAAAGTGATCAAAAGTTGCTTATCTCTTGAAATGTAGTGAAATCCCTCTCAAACATCGCCACAAACTGAGCTTCCAACGTCCAAAAATGAAGAAAAGACTCAAACCCTCGTTTATAACCTTCTGTCCAGGCATCTCGCTTCTGCGGATATTCCCTCACTTTTATGAAATCTCATTAACTTTCCCGACCAGCCGCTTATGCGGATCCGCTCCTGCGGTCCTAAGTCCGCTTCTACGGGATCGCACCTGCGGAGCACCCTTCGCTTCTGCGACAATAGCCTCCCTGTCCAAATCCGCTTTTGCAACAACAGCCTCCCTGTCCAAATCCGCTTCTGTGACCACTTACACCATCTGCGAGCTCGCAGATGCGGAAATCTTCCTTGCACATATGCAACTCCCCAACTTCACTCAGAGCCGCTTCTTCAACCCCTTGGCGGCTTCTGCGGCTCCGCACCTGTGGCGCATTTCTCGCAAGTGCGATTGTACGAGAACTGCATAGGAGAAAATTCATAAGTCCAAAATTCAATTCGATTTCAACCCGAATCACACCCGAGGCCCCTAGGACCCCATCCAAACATACCAACCAATCCTAAAACATCATACGAACTTAGTCGAAGCTTTAAATCACATCAAACAACATCAAAACATGAATTACATCTCAATTCAAGCTTATTGAAACTAATGGGTTTCCAGCTTCTATAATCGATGCCAAAATGTATCAAACAAACTCCGATTGACCTCAAATTTTGCACACAAGTTATAAATAACACAACATGCCTATTTCAACTCGCAGAATCATAATGCGAGCTAGGTATCAACAAAGTCAGCTCTCGGTTAAACTCCTAACTTTCCAAACCTTCAACTTTCAAACTTTCACTAATTCAAGCCAAAATGACTTACTAACTTCCAAATTAATATTCGGACGTACTCCTAAGTCCAAAATCCCCATACGAAGCTATCAGAACCATCAAAACTCTATTCCGGAGTCGTTTACACATAAGTCAACATCCGGTCAACTCCTTCAACTTAAGCTTCCAACCTTAGGACTACATGTTCCAGTTCATTTCGAAACATCCCCGGAACCAAACCAACCACCCCGGCAAGTCACATAAACACAAGTGAACATAAAATAAGCAATAAATAGGAAAACGAGGCTATAATACTCAAAACGACCGGCCGAATCGTTACATAAGATTTTCAAAAGTACGATGTGAATTGAGTGCTCCGATCCAATATGATAGAAACAGGCACACCATGCATACAAACAATCTCTCTGATGTAGATTTGAGCCAACTTCTCTAAAGTCTAAGGGGTCGTTTGGTAGGATGCATTAGATAAAATAATGCATGCATTAGCGTTGTGTATTAATAATACCTTGCTTGATAGACATTTTAAACCTATGCATTAGTTATGCAAGCATTAATTATACATTCTATTTGGTATTATCCTATGCATAACAAATGCATAGAAAACCATGGTATTAGCAATGCAATAGGTTTTAATGCATGCATTAACTTAGTTAAAGGCAAAACTGTCCTTCAAAATTTATGCTTGATTAAAATATGCTAGTTATTATATTAACACAAGTGGATTGCTCTAGTGGTGAGCACCCTCCACTTCCAACCAATAGTTGTGAGTTCGAGGCACCCCAAGAGCAAGGTGGGGAGTTCTTGGAGGGAGGGATGCCGAGGATCTATCGGAAACAGTCTCTCTACCCCATGGTAGGGGTAAGGTCTGCGTACACACTACCCTCCCCAGACCCCACTAGTGGGATTATACTGGATTGTTGTTGTTGTTGTATTATATTAATGCAAGTTTAAAATAATCCAAATAGTGAGCAATAAAATTATATCTCTAGTAAATAAATAAATACTTAGCATATTTTCTTTTTTTATAATAAATATTTAATTCCATATTATAATATAGGTAGACAAATAAAATAATTTTTTAAAAACTTTTTCATATAAAAACATTTCTCAATATATGTTTCTTTTAAAAAGTCAGAATGATGGAGTGGTTTTGAGGGCATTTTTATAAACAAACAATTCTTTTAGAAATTGTGTAATGCTTTAATACATCAAACCAAATAATGAATAAGAAATATGTCAGCATAACTAATGCAAGGATAACTAATACCAACATTATTAATACACTTTATTCTTATGCACCCTTCCAAACGACCCCTAAGAAGTCATAACCGGAATGAAATGTGCAGACTTAATCAATTCTATCACAATGACCCATACAACATCAAATTTACAAGGTTCATGGTAATTCTAACGTAAAATGCTTTTAATATAAATATAGAATAGAAAATAAATAGATAGATATAGATATATTGATAAAAAAAAGTAAAAATTAAACATGTGGCAGCTGGGGGAAAACAAGAAAAAGAGAAAAGAGAAAAGGAACAAAGTAAAAACAAATAAAAAAGATAATTGGTGTCTTTTGACTTCCTTCAACTCCACTTTCACAATTCCACATATTCATTGACATACTACGGCCCTTCTTCCCTAATTTTAAGACAAAGGAAAAAAAGTAATTATTGATTCTTCTAGGATTTACAATTTTTGTTGACGAATTTTCCAAAAAAAAAATATGGATGGTTCTGGTCAGCAGACGGACACGATGATGTCTGATGCGGGGGCGGAGCAGCCACCTACGGCGCCGCAGCCGGTGGCCGGTATGGATAATATTCCGGCGACGTTGAGCCACGGTGGCAGGTTCATTCAATACAATATATTTGGTAATATATTTGAAGTTACTGCTAAATATAAGCCTCCTATTTTGCCTATTGGTAAAGGTGCTTACGGCATCGTTTGGTGAGTTTTTCCTTATGCCCTAAAATTTGCCCTTTTTTTGGTTTTCTTTGCTGCTCTGTTGAATAAGAGTTTGACTTCTGTTTGTTTGGTGACTTGTTACCTTATTACCTTTTGGTCAAGTTTTGCTAATTTGAAATACCCTTTCCTTTCTGGGTGGTTTGTTGAATAGGATTTTGACTTTTTTTTTTTTTTGATTGATTGGGGTGAAGTTCTGCTTTGAACTCGGAGACAATTGAGAACGTAGCGATAAAGAAAATCGCAAATGCTTTTGATAACAAGATTGATGCCAAGAGGACTTTGAGAGAGATCAAGCTTCTTCGGCATATGGATCATGAAAACGTCAGTGAGTCATTACTTTCATTTTGACAGTATTTCTTTGTAAGTTTAGATATTTGCTTATTTCATATGAATATGGATAGTAGAAACAGTAGGTCTTGAATGTAATTACTTGTTCGAATTTAGTTTACTCAATTTTGTTAACTTAATTAATAGGAAAAGAAGATTACATTAACTTATTGCAGATATAACGAAGCATAGATGGTCTTTTTTTTTTTTTTTTAAAAAAAGAAAATGGTAAAGACAGATAATTTGTTTTGCACATGGATCTTCAATCTTTGTGCTGATCAAGTCGACATTTATTAATTAAACTAGCTTTAGGATATGTGTTCTGCACGCGTGTGATGCTCGTCTATCTATAAAAATTAGTATACAGTAGAAACAAATGATCTATAGTAGCAATTGAAGTCCAAATAGATGCAACATTCATTTAAATGGAAAATACTGAATGTTATTACATTGATGTAATAATTCTCTTCAGGTGAATGAATTTTTTTGTTCATGTCCTTTAAAATTTTTGAAGTCATCTAAAATTTAAAGAGATATTAATCTGTCTTACATATTTTTCCCCTTCCAAGACTTCATAATCATTACCAAACTCATGGTTGCTGACTCCTCAAACCTTTCAACCATTATCTCTAAGTTTTCCCTTAAAGTTGAATCCACAAGGGGCACTAGTAACGTGTTTTTGTCCCTCCTACAGCTCTTAAAAAGTGAGGTGCTTCTTTATCCTAAAGTTCATTGTTGAAGTCTTGTATCTATTCCTCTTTTAAAGATGTTTTATTAGAATCTAAACAATTAGAAGCACTTCTGTATACTCTAATTTCAGATCTGCAGCATACTCAAATAGATGTGATATCAAAACTTTAATATAATGCAAACAACATAAACTAACAGAATGTAAGATGAAAGTGGTTGGCAGAAGAACAAGGACCGCAATTGTAATATGGAAAGTGGTTGGTGAAAACAAAAAACAATGGATTACTTGTGCGGCTTTGCTTTAGCATCATATGATGTAATGAAAACTTGGGAAAAACCTCACCATGAAATAAATTAATTATTTCGCATCCATGTTGACTAAGCATTGAACTTTGTTTTGTAGTGGCAGCTGAAAAATTCACAATATGTGAATTATGTGATTCATACCTCAACTCATAACTGGATAGGAACATGTAATTTATAAACTTCTTCAAAATTATATTCTTTCTTTGGGATGCATAGAAACCTTTAGCATGTCATGCACGGCCAATGTTAAGTCTGCTAGAAATATGCAAAAAGGACTGAAATTGTACAAAACAAAATACAACTCTCAACTACTTAGTTTTCATACCAATAAACAAATTAGGTTGATGAATGCATCAACCAACCAGGAAACTAAACCCTAGTGGCCATGGAGAATCAAAATTTGGGATATTAACTAACCTTTTTTAACACTCTTTAATAGGGATATTAAGTAATAAGTTCCCTGCTTATTCTGTTATTCTTTTTTCCTTTTGAACCTTTGACAATTTTGACTTCTCTTTAATAGGGATATTAAATAATATGTTTCCTTCTTTTTTCCTTTTTAACCTAAGACAATTGCTCTTTGTTAGGGATATTTATTGAAGGAGTTTCCCACTTATTCTCTTCTTCTTTTCCTTTTTTGTCATAGGCAATTTTGTTTTTTTCTCAAAGAAAACCTTAATTTACATTTACAATTTTATTCAACTTAGAATGCACTTACGAAGGACAAAAAAGACGAACAACATTTTTCTAAGGGGCTTCATGCTTTTAGTATAGTATAGATTACTTACATTTAAAATAAAAAGGACGTAGATAGTTTGTTTCTTTGCTTAGTTGCATGGTACGGGACATGTTTGTTGGTATTTCGTGCATATAAGTGAAGAATTGTCTTCATGTAATATATAGAGGTCAAATAGTATTTTTGCCTATCCAAATTGTATCTATTTGGATATAGATGCTTTCAATGAGTTTGTGTAAGTTTTTGTTGTTGGCTAATGTGACATATGGAATTGCAGATTGTTGCGATCAGAGATATAATTCCACCACCACAGAGAGAGGCCTTTAATGATGTTTATATTGCGTATGAGCTTATGGATACTGATCTCCATCAAATTATTCGCTCTAATCAGGGTTTATCTGAGGAGCACTGTCAGGTTTGGACTAAAACATCTATTTTCTTCACACAGCAGTTCAGAAACACTAGTAAAGTCTGAGTACCCGTTGTGTTTCTTTAAGTTTGATTTTTTTTCCTTTTCCACTTTAAAAAATTAAATGGATAAAATTTTTTCTCATGTTTTGAAATTTTCACCATTGGTAGTTGGTTAAACCGCATATTGTGTTTTGTCTCATTGGAAGCATTATTCTGACTGGCGTGCAACTAACTTTCTAGTGTTTGAGCTAGTGAAGATTGGTTACTTAAATAGTTTAATTTTTGTCGGAGCAACATGAGGCCAAAATTGGCTTCTATGCGTTGGAAATTTCTTATTGAGAAATGAAAATTTTATCTCTTGTTCAAGTTGTACTTTTGTGTGCTAAGTAATATGTAAACTTTCCTTTCAGGCGTTTGAATTTTCTCTTATGGAATCTTTGGCTCTCTTGCTCACTAAAAATTGTTTATGGAAGGACAAAATATATGAGCTTTTAGTTGGCTTGAGATAACTTTTAGAGTGAGCATTTCGGACTAGCCGGATATTTTATTGCGCTTCCTGGGAGAAATGTATATTTTATTTTAAGATGTTCTTTCCGTATAGGTTTGCCTCACTAGAATGAAGTTATTGTCAACTTACTGAAAACATAAAAATGATAAGGTTTCCCGTTACATGGACTATTTATTTACCTTGACATCCTCACGTTGAATGAGTATAGTGTAGGTACACGAACTTTGTAAGATCATCCGAAATACTTTATAAACTTATTGAATATACAAGGGTAAATAACATACTTATTGTGAGAAAGCACGGGAGGAAAAATATATTATTAATATTCTATGTTACAATGAGCCCTGTTTATACTTATGCATAAGTGTTGGTTTATGCACAACACCGGTAAAGAATGGTTTTGACGCAAGCAGCTTCTTAAGTCACCGAAAAATTGCACGGTGGCGACTGATTTCTTCCCGGATGTCGTTGGAATGACGCACAATGATAATTATCTCACCAATGCTCTGATACTATGTAAGAAAGCACGGGAGAAAACATATATTATTGATATTCTATGTTACAATGACCCTTTTTATGTGTATACATAACACATAACCTACTCCTATTACATACAGTACTAGGACTAATTACATATATTCACATAACTATTCCAACACTTATGTTAATAACCATTGTGGAATATACACACAACTTAAAATTCTCAAGCTTTAAAATAACTAAATCATGGTGGAGTACGCACCCAATGTAAACTTTTTGAACTATAAGATATAACATTACATTCCTTACAAGATGAGTGGCATAGAGATGCGAATGCTAAGGTGAATGTACGGTCATACAAGATTAGACAAGATTAAAAATGACCATATTCGGTAGAAGGTGCAAGTAGCACACATTGAGACTGAAATGGGAGATCGCTTGAGATAGTTTGATCATGTCTTGCGTCGATCTCTAAATGGTCCGGTCCGTAGGTTTGGAACCATGGTGAGTGATGGTGTTAAAAGGGGCGAGGTAGATCTAAAATCATGTGGAAGGAGGTTGTCTCAAAAGACCTACCATCTTTAGGAATCAATGTAGATTTAACTAAAATAGAGTACAATGAAAGAAAAAGATTTATTAGGTGATACCAATTAGTTGGATATATTTTAGTCATGTTAAATATGTTTTTTTTAGTTCATATACTTTCTAAGAATCTTTAGCCATATTAGAGATATCATGTCAGTAGGAATTTTTTATATTTTATGAAGTGGTGTATTATTGACAAACGCATCCAGTGGATGCACATATTGCAAAATAAAAGAAGATATCACCTTCTAAGAAGAGAGCAACAAAAAATCTATCATAAGACTAGAGAGCTGATAAATTCCATAAATTGGTCAGATTTATAGATAGGGGAGAGTTTAACCCAACTAAAAAGAGTGACCAAACATCTAGCCTTGAGTGGGTATCTAGCAGTTGAGATGCCATCAAAGCATCTTTGATTCCTTTCTGTCCATAAGCACCAAAATATAGCAGCAGGAACCATAGACCAGATTTTCTTGATGGACTTCTCAACTTTCCATGAACTCCAACTCACAAAAACTTCCTTGACACTGCATGGCATTGTCCAACGCAAACCAAGTGAAAGAAACATGGACCATATGTCTGTTGCAACTGGACAGTGAAGAAATAAATGGTTGATTGTTTCAGAGTTGCGTTGGCACATGTAGCATCTGCTAGCAAGCTGAAAACCCCTTCGGATGAGATTGTCATGGGTTAAGCATGCTCCATTTAGAGTTATCCAACAAAAAGCACTGTCCAGTTAGGAAATATGGAAAACTTATCTTACTTTTTATTTTTGTTTTTATTTTGTATAATGTTCTTGTGAGATGAATTTAAACGGGAACATGGTTAGTAAGGATTCATATAGTCGACCCAACTTATTTAGAACTGAAGCGTAATTTTTGTTATTGTTGTCTCGATAGGCCTACAATCTTAGAAATCAATGCAAATTTAGCAGAAAATAGGGCATAATAGTGGAAAGGATTTATATAAGAGTACCAATTAACTGGGGATATAATTTGGTCATGTTAATATGTCTACTTTGGGTGCTATGCTTTCTAGGAGTCTTTAGTCTTATTATAGATTCTCATGTTGACATGAAATATAGAAAACTTATACTCCCTTCGTTCCATATTAAATGAGGTAGTTTGACTCGGCACGGAGTTTAAGAAAAAAGAAGACTTTAGGAACTTGTGGTCTTAAAAGCTTAAGGGGTAAAAAGTTTGTGGGGCCATGACATTTGTGTGACTATAAAAGCTTCTCATTAAGGGTAAATGAGTAAAATGAAAGAGTTTAAAGTTGAATTATTTCCAAATTTAGAAATGTGTCATTTATTTTGGAACAGACTAAAAAGGAAAGTACCTCATTTAATATGAAACGGAGGGAGTAGTACTTTTCATTTTCTCTTTTATTTTGTATAATGTTGGCCGGATGAATTTAAAGGAGCATGGTTGGTGGGATTTATACCGAACCCAACTTGTTTGGAACTAAAGCATAGTTGTTGTTGTTGTTGCAAGATAGATAAATACATCTTATAGATAGAGGACATAGGGGGACCTATCCTATGGGGAGGGGCTTCACCGGTACATGTTAACTTCTGGAAAAATCTATATTTACATGAGTGTATACCCCGGAAAACTTAGATATATTTTACTAGGTACCCTGATAATGAAAAGTTAGCTGGGGTCACTGGTCGATGGGTTCCTTAGCGCTGCCTTTCGGTTTATTCACATGGGATCGATTCTTGATATAAGCATATCATTTCCCTTTTTGTTTTGTCAGTAAACAACTTTCCTTTAGCATGCCAGCTATTTTTCTTCTTCTTTTTTTGCTTTTCTTACTTTAGGTTTACCTTTTCTTTAGCATACCAGATTCTTTTCTTTTTGCCTTTTCTTTCTTTAGTTTCCCACCCACTTTTCCAGAAGTTTAGACGGTAAGGCCCAAAAATATTGGTGCCCCCTCTACGCTCATATCCTTGGTCCGCCTCGGGAAGAGGAGGAAGATCCACAATGAGGTCGTACAAGTAATATAGAATTGTGAGTCCAGATATCGTTCCCACAGGGTCTTGTGAATAACTGTTAACTAAATTAAACCCAAACAATTAATCTATTTAAGTGATTTTCTAAAGATTATTAACTACAACTAATCTAGAGTCGAAAACTAAGAAATTAAAGAAAACAAGTCTGCAATCTTAAAGATGAATTCAATGGGAGAAAATATTCAAGACCTATGGGTTAGCTAACAATTCCGTTGAGTTTTTCACTTAAATCGTCTAATTAGTTTATCCGGTTTATTGATTGACACGGTTAATATTGCTCGTAATCTTCTCCCGAAGTACTACTAACCTATTCAAGCTAACCTAATGCCTATATTCCTATGGAATCAGGATTAGCAAGAACGCATTAATATTTCCTTTATAGTAACCAAGCAAGGCGATTAGGTATATCCCTATCCTAACCGCAAATCCGTTCTCGATGCTCGAGTTCAAGATCTTGCTCTACTCAATCTTATATGCAATCTAGAATTTCCTCTCCAGAGTTCAATCCTAGATTTATAGATAGTATTCAATAGTGATCAAGCAATCAAATAATTAAGTGCAAGATTGAATAAATAAACCAATATGAAAAAATAATAAGAACAATTCAAGCTTCAAACTATAACGTTCATGTAGCACCAAAAACTCTAGAACTAATAAACTATGAGACTAAAGGAAGGGAAGAGAAAGAAAAAATGAGAATCCTTGCTTCCGAATGTTCCGTGCGTGTATTTCCCTCTCAAAGTGGCGTCTCCCCCTCCAAAATGGGTTTAGACTTGCTTTTATACACATTGGGGGGGGGGGGGTAGGCTTGGGCTGAAATAACCTTGTCCCGGACGAACTAGGAGAAATTTCCCATCACCGGCGCCCAGGGTAGCGTGGGGCGCTGGGATTTTTGAGGTTTTGGAAACTGGGCCACAGGTAGCGCCCCACGCTACCAGTGGCACTACACTGTCCCAATTTTTCGTTTTGTTCCATTTCTGCTTCAACTCGTGCACTTTTGTCGCACATTACCTCCGGATGGCTCCTGCACATTAAAATACCACGAATTAACACAATTTATAAGATTACACATCTGAAATTTACGAAACATGAGTAAAATGCGAGGCAATGTGCATATAAATATATATACTTTAAGCTAAATATCAACTTTCCTGTAAGAGTCAATTCTAGCGATGAGAGTGAAAGTAATTTTTTCATATCTTCGTTCTCCTGAATTAGAGAAGACGAGATAAATTACCGTAATTGTCCAACAATAACGCTCATTTTTATATTTAGTGAGTGGAACACATGATTGATATATGTAAGGGTTGATACTTTAATTTATGCAATCTGGCAGTAGAAGGCCCAACATTTAGATCCTTTGTTAATAACCAAGAAATTCCCCACGGCCAATGATGCAAGTTCAAGTGTTTCATTCTATCCAACTTATCATAAGTCCTTAGTGCAACCCCCTTTACTTTAGTTTTACTCTTTCCAACCAAGTTTTCTGTGTGGTTTGGTTGTACTAGCATTTTATCAATTACAAATTATGTTTTGGAATAAAACCCTACCTCAGGCGTGTAGCATATTCTAAATGGACTTAAGTTAACATTCTGTTCCTATGGTATGTCATAGTGCTGTTTTAATAGATAAAACTTGCCAGTTTCACGACAGAGAATTAATGAGCTAGACCTAATAATTTTAATTAGCAGATATGAACCACTTTATTTCTTTATTATCAAATGGCTTATCGGTTATGGAGTACTCTAATTTGCTTGGATTTGAATGGGTAATGATGGATGTTTCCAATTCAAGAAGAAACGGAGTATATCTTGGGAAGTGGACCCTTTGGCACTCTTGTGGACCATATGGAAAGAAAGCGGCTAAGAATCTTTGAAGAGATGGAAGATACTTTCATATGAATTTGTGGAACTTATATGTCCCTTTTTTTCCTGTAAAATTCTATAGCATTCGTGAGACTGCCCTCATAGATTATTGGCTCTTCTTTCAGATAATCATATTCGTTTCATAAACTGTCTACCTTTGTATATATACGAGGCTTTCTGGTTAGCATAAACAGAAATATTTAATCATCAAGAAAGTTAATGATTGAGTTAGAAGTAGAAAGGTTCAAAGCTTCAATTTCCACAGCAGACATATCCGATGAAGGAGCTAAATTAAAAAATTATTGCAGAAAAAAAAAAATCTTTTGCAATCTAATGGAGTCCACTGACACATACAATGCATTGCTAGGATCACTTTTATTTTCCTTGGCTTATGTCAGTATGTTGGATACTCTTGTAGTATTAGTTACAAATTTCAATCTGTAGATGTTCTCAGAGGAGAGTTGAAGTCCTGTGGATAATTGTGTGCTTTTTTCAATTTAAGCTTTGCTCAAGACCTTACACTCTCGTTGCTTTGCCTGGAGTTATGCTGAATATTACAGAATCTTGATATCGGTGCTTGGAGTGAAAAGAATGCTTGTTGTCTTACCTATGTTCCTTGTTCATATTAGTGCACATTGTGCTATGTTGATTTTGATGCATTATCGTGTCAAAATTTGTCTGACTAAAACTAGATACTTCTATATTTGGTGCAGTATTTCTTGTATCAGATCCTCCGAGGGTTGAAATACATACATTCTGCGAATGTTCTGCACAGGGACTTGAAGCCTAGCAATCTCCTCTTGAATGCCAACTGTGATTTAAAGATATGTGATTTTGGGCTAGCTCGTGTCACTTCTGAAACTGACTTTATGACGGAATATGTTGTGACAAGATGGTATCGTCCACCTGAGCTGTTGTTAAATTCGTCTGACTATACTGCAGCAATTGACGTATGGTCAGTGGGTTGCATTTTCATGGAATTGATGGACAGGAAACCCCTATTTCCTGGTAGAGATCACGTACACCAGCTGCGTCTTATTATGGAGGTATTATTCAATATCTACCACTCCCCCCCCCCCCCCCTACATTAAAGAAATGAGTTTACTAGTTGCTACATTGTTCCTTTGTCGACTTTTTTTCCCGTTTCACCTTTTTAATGTTTACAATTACTACCAGTTTTTGCAAATTCATCTAAAACAAAGAGAAACATCAAGTTGTAAATCTAGGAAACTTGTATTAGAAAGCACAGACAGAATGTAGTTTGATTTTTGAACAACTGCTTCTCTAGACATGAAGAATTACACGTGATCAACTATGTTTTCTTCTCAGCAAGGTCATGCATATATTAAATGATTTCTCTCAAGGACACGATGCAACAAATTGACCTTCCATTCTTCCTCTCCATATTAACAAGATAATTCTATTTCTCAGATTAAGTATCATTATTTTGTATTATAAATTTTTAGTCCATAATAATGACCCAAACCTCTCTCAATATTTAACTTCATGCTCAAATTTGTATAATTATTTTGATGACGGAACTTCTTGCAGTTGATTGGTACTCCTTCAGAGGCTGAAATGGAGTTTTTAAATGAGAATGCAAAACGATACATCCGCCAACTTCCTCTTTACCGTCGACAATCATTCACTGAAAAGTTTCCACATGTACACCCAACTGCAATTGATCTTGTCGAGAAAATGCTGACATTTGATCCTAGAAGGAGAATAACAGGTGCGAAATTCCAGACAAGTTTCTCTCCTAGCTGCATTAATCAATTCTCCATGTGCATCTTACAACATGTACTTAATGTATAGGAGTGTCCTCTTGTTTTCTTGCTAGAGATCAATCATAGGAGGACATATACTTACTAGTATCTCACTCAGTGTTTTGGATAGCATGCGGCGACAAATAGTGACGAGGGCCTGCTTTACTGAGGCGAGAGGCGCGCAGCGACGCGCTCGCCTTTTTGATGTGAAGCGACAATTTATACAAAAATATAAAAGATTATATACATATAACTAAAAACTCAATAACAATAATATATTAATAAATATATCATTCAAAAATTAAAGACTCAATAGATAGTCATAGACTCATAGTAGATTCATAAATTAAAGTCTAATAGTCTAAACTCTAAAACAAGCAACATCTATTCTTCTTCAAGATTTTCAAATTCTACAACTTCATGAATGTTAGCATTATATTGGCTATCATCTTCTTCATCCTCGGACTCTTCATCAATTAGGGACCCGCTTGAACTTGCTACTCCCTTTCCCTTGTAACTTGAAGAACTCCCTCTAAGTCCATCCTCGTACTCTTCATCAATTAGGGACCCGCTTGAACTTGCTACTCCCTTTCCCTTGTAACTTGAAGAACTCCCTCTAAGTCCATAGATATTTCTCAACTCCAACCGCCATAGAAACAGTACCCCAATCAAGATCATCTCCTTCATACACTTGTTCATCTTCATGATTTTGGGGTGCTTCAGTTAACCATTCATTTGCATCGTCCATGTTGTCCAACAAAATTGGATCAATGGTATTGCGAGCTTCATAACGTCACCTCAATGTTCTATTGTATTTAATATACACTAGATCATTGAGACGCGATAGCTCAAGCCTATTCCTTTTCTTGGAGTGAATCTGCGCATAAGTTGTTTAGATTAATTAATAAATACTAATAATAATACAATATAGAATATATTAATATAATAAATCTGCTTCTTACATGCTCAAATACGCTCCAATTTCTCTCGCATCCAGATGCACTACAAGTTAGGCTTAGTACTTTGATGGCAAACTTTTGCAAGTTTGGAGTTTGATGTCCAAATTGCTTCCACCATTCAACTATAGAAAAATATTTTAGAAGTTAATAAGTGTAAATCAAATAAACTAAATTAAAGTTATAAGGATATCTATATTAAAGTTAATTACCTGGTGACCTTATGTCTCTGGCTCTAATGGCAGCCGATAAACCAAATAGGCCCTCTGCTTGTGAGTACCTACCAAACTCCTCCCCTATTTGATCTATCGTCGTTGAATTAGGGACCAACTTCTCAAGACATGCATGGTATCCAATCCACACATCTGAAGCCAAAGTTTCATCTCTAATGTTCTTGTAAAATAATCCCGGGTTTAGAAGATGGCCTGCTGCATGCAAAGGTCGATGGAGTTGATTGTCCCACCTGGTATCAATTATCTCAAAAACTTTCTCATATTTCCTAACATCTCCCTCAAATGACGCTGCAATACTCTCTTTGGCTCTATCCATAGCTTCATAAAGATAGCCCATTGGTGGTTTTCCCTCCCCATTCACCATACGAAGCACCCTAATCAAAGGACCACCAACTTTAAGAGCCCGAACGACGTCATTCCAGAATGATGGAGAAATAAGAACTTTGGCAGTTTCTTTCCCCGCAGCTTCCTTTGCATATTTATTATCTTTCCATTCATTCGAAAGAACTAGCTTTCTCAAATTTTTCTTTTGCAAGTAAAAACTATGCAAAGTTAAGAAAGCCGTTGGAAATCTAGTCTTGGCCGGTCTCACCAAATTTCTTTCATTTGTGAATTTTCTCATCAAATTCAACAACGGCCTCTAACTGATGTAAGAATATATCTTGACGGCCTTAGTGAAAACCGTAAAAGTAACAATTACAATTTTATAGTTAATACTTAATAGGATAGGACATAAGTATAAATAAAGTTAAAGGCTTTAAAGATAACTGTATTAAAGTTATCGGAAGCATATGGGTTTTCCTTGAATATGTCACCAAACATCAAGTTGATACAATGGGTAGCACATGGAGTCCAATAAATGTTTGGATACATAGCTTCCATCATCTTCCCCGCGCTAACATTCTCACTAGCATTATCTGTAACAACTTGTACAACATTTTCCTTTCCAATTTTATCAATAGTCTTTCTAAACAAGCTGTACATTTTGCTTCCATCCGTATAAGAGTTGCTATCATCGTGAGATTCAAGAAAAACACTCCCTCTTGGAGAGTTCACCAACACATTTATGATCATTTTTCCATTCCGTGCTGTCCATTTATCCATCATAGTGGAACATCCAAACTTATTCCATTCCACTTTATGCTCCTCAATAATTTGGTCTATCTTCTTCACCTCCTTTTTAAGATGAGTTACTCTAACTTCATGATAGCTAGGAGGCTTCATTCCTGGGCCATATTATCCTACGGCCTCAATGAATTTATCAAAAGTTTTGTAGTTGACACAGTTGAAAGGAAGCCCTGCATCGTAAATCCATGCTGCAAAGGCACTTACGGCGCGATCCCTCAAAATCTTCTTGGCTTCTAAACCTAAACCTTCTTCACTTTTTCCCTTTTCTTGTTGTTTTGCCGAGAAATAAAGATTGAGAGGAACTTTTGTTACCGTACGTGCCGTGGATGACGCACTAGAACCAGTAGATATCTTATGAGTTTTTAGGGGGGGGGAGGTCCCATTTCACCTTCTTCATCCATTTCATCATCTTCATCAATTAGATTCACCGATGCTTCAAAATTCATTTGAGTTCTTGCCACATTTTTCTTATCAACAAACGCTTTTACTTCCTCCCTAACCTCAGGCGGACAAAGAGGACATTGTATTACATTTTTATATCCACCTATCAACGCTGTTTTATGGAAAAAAATTATCAAGTCAATATGCAATTAATTCTACTGTATAATACTATAATTCTATAATTGAAAAAACAGAGCAAACAAAAAAAAGGCTACTGCCTCTGGAAAAACAGCAAAGAAAGAAGACAAAAAAAACAGAGCAAAAAATGAAATGATTCTGCCTCTGGAAACAGCAAACAAAGAAGAACACAAATGAAGAAATTGCCTCTGGAAAAACAACAAATAAAGAAGAAGACAAACAGAGCAAAAAAAAAAAAAAAATTAAGAGAAGAAGAAAGACCTCGGTTTTTGCTCGACAAATACAGCACAAAAACAGACCCTGTTTGGCTCTGTTTCTTTCCGACAAAAAACAGAGGAAAAAAAATAGAAAGGAGAAAGGAGAAAGGAGAAAGAAGAAGAAGCAATACCTGTTCTTTCAATGGAAGAAACCTCTGTTGAAGCTTGAAGAAGGCAGACGATGAAGAAGAAGACTGTTGTTTTGTTCGCAGGTGAAAAGCCCTAATCGCTGAAACCTCTGTTGTTTTGTTCGCAGGTGAAAAGCTCGAAGACCAAATGTCAAGTCCTAATTCCCGACTTAAGTCTTCTCCCTTTCTCTTTTTTTAAAAAAAAATTGCGTTGCTACAGTCGCTTCTCGCGACATTGTCGTCTCGCGCAACACAGAGAGAGGCGACCACTATTTTGAATCGCAACGCAACAGGTCCTCTGAAGTGACACACCCTCGCCTCGCGTCGCTACACGCTTTTAGCGCTGTAGCGAGCGCTATTTATAACACTGCTCTCACTAACTTATCAAAAAGCAAAGTATTCTTACTTGCTACCTTAGTAGAAACAGAGGTATCTCTCACCAAATACGCGCACACATTGGTTTGACATGCACATCATTATCATAGATAGTATTTACCATGTTGCGAACAAGGTATGTGCTCCATTTTCTGGATATATCATTTGCATAGTGGCGAAGGAGTTATTATATCCATTCCTTGAAGGACTTGGTTAGATGCTACTCCTTTTGTCCCAAGTTGTTTAGCATAGATGTAATTTAAGAAAGAAAGGAGGACTTTAATACATAAGCTAAAGATGCATAAAATATAAAAAATATTCATATTACCAATGATCTGTGGAGTCTCCAACAATCCATGTCATTTTTTCAAGGGTGAAAAAAAGAATTTAAATATTACATAGTTTCTAGACTTCATTAATTTTTTCTTTTTACATAGTTTCTAGATATAGAGAGACTACCAAACAAGTTAAATCAGACAAATTAGGACAGAGGGATTAATTAATGTTATCATCACCCTTACTATGCAATATGTTGGGATAGAACTTTAGGGTTTAGGTCATAAGTCAAAGAAGGAAATTTTAAATATGTATGTCTCCCGCTGCATTCCTGTTAGCTAAGCATGTAATGAATTGCAACTCTGTTTAGATGGATTTTCTAGATGCTTCAAGTAAGGAGAAGAAGTTACTCTTGGTAAATGGGGAGACTATCACCCACTGTTATCAAAGGCGAAAAGTGCAAAAAAGCTCCAACATCTCTTGGGGATTTAAGCGCAAATAAAGCATGTGCTTTAATGAAGAAAGACGCAAATGGAGAAAAACTACAAATATATATGTGTTGTCTCAGACTAACATCTATAAGCATGGATACCAAATATATGGACAAAGAAATTAAAGAAAATTTACGATAAAGTGAAATATCAATTGTTTAGTGTCGCGCTCATTGGCAAGGAAGAGTGTGCCTTAGAGCCTGAAGCGCCCACTAAGCGAGGCGAAGCACTCCACATGTTTTGAGCCTCGCTTCAGGGCTTAAGCGCACTTTAAGCGCGCTGTTGATAACACTGCTATCACAACAAGAAGGTGTTGGGGTGAAATTTTGATTAAAGATTTAAGGGTTTTCAACAAGGCATCACTAGGAAAGTGGTTATGGAGATTTCGGGTAGAGGAGAAAGATTATTGGAAAGGGTGACCGCGGAGAAGTACGGCGGCTTAGACGGGGGATGGAGGATTAAAAGTGTCACTTTCCGTCGGTGCGTGCTATGGGGGAATATCTTGAAGGGGTATGAAGTTAAGTTTGGGCAGAGCCCAACTTCAGACCCGAAGGTCGGAAGAAGAAGAAGCAGCAGTAGCAGCAGGGGTTTAGTCTGAAGTTTGCCAAAACTGGCTAAACTTTAAGTAGTTTTTAAAAACTGGATATGTTTTAAAAGAGGTGCTACAAGTAGCTAACTGGTGTCATTTCTACCTTTAGTTGTACTGAGTCACTTCCTTGGCCTTGTATGAATTGAAATTGTAGGTTAAATAGCAGTATTGCTTTCAAGTGATATGCAGGATTTTATGGCATTTTGCTACTATTCAATGTTTAGCTCTCTTCATTGGTTAACCAGAGATTTCTTTTCTTTCCATGCTTACAAATAGCTACCGCGCTGCAATCAGATGTCCTTTCAGCGTCCTACATGTCATCTCTTGAATATTTATATGACTAACTGGTCCACGTATTGATCCCTTTTCTGTACTTTGTACTTTTCAGTTGAAGGTGCACTTGCACATCCTTACCTGAACTCGCTCCACGATATTAGTGACGAGCCCATATGCATGACTCCCTTTAGCTTCGACTTTGAACAGCATGCCCTTACGGAGGAACAGATGAAGGAGCTGATTTACAGGGAGTCGCTTGCATTTAATCCTGAATACCAGCATATGTGAATAATTGCTGGTAAGATTGTTGTCAGTTTGATCTCCAACTGACAATTTGTCCCTCCATGTATATATGTGTGCACTTCGTCCGAAACAGGGATGGCTTTCTTATGCAAACACTTAGTTATGAAGCTGATTTGTGTAAAGAATTGTTTGATGTATCTGATGAGGTGGATCGCTTGTATTGGTTCTGTTTTAATTTACTGAAGTCATAGTGGACGATATCTGTATCACAGGATGTAATTTTATTATCTTAATTTCTTCGCCAGCAGTCGATTGTCTCATGTTTTGCTTTTATTCTATTTTTTATAAGCAGCCCAACTGTTTCCCCCCAAACCCAAAATATAAAAAATAAACAAGTTTACTCCAATGTGCCTCTTTACCTAGTTCACATTGTATTGCCTTAACCAAAAGAAAAAAACAAAAATTTAAGAAAAACTAAGATAACAATTCTGCACATTTCTCAATGTTCAAAAGGCGATTCTATTCGCAAGTTATGGCATAACCTCATTCCTCTACCAACTCATTTTCTTCGAATGCAAATGGCGAAGTATATAAATGGCCCATTTAAATTGTCCTTTAACGATCAAACAAATACGTGACCCATTTACCATTTAAATATTTGAAGCGGTTATTAAGTGTATCAAGTAAATATCCGAGTGCAACAAATCATATGTTTGAGTTATACTTGCTAATGACATGTCAAATGAATCAATTACAGCAACTCATTTTCTTCGAATGCAAATGGCGAAGTATATAAATGGCCCATTTAAATTGTCCTTTAACGATCAAACAAATATCTAACCCATTTACCATTTAAATATTTGAAGCGGTTATTAAGTGTATCAAGTAAATATCCGAGTGCAACAAATCATATGTTTGAGTTATACTTGCTAATGACATGTCAAATGAATCAATTAAAGAAAGACGCGTGTAATTTGAATTAACAAACTAAAAAAGTACATTTAAAGCCAAAAAAAAAAAATCTTTTTCCTTAGTTTTAACAATAAACCCCATCTTCTTGCTTTCACCCATAAGCGTCCCCCATCCCCTTTCTCCAAATCCACCTTCATCCCAAATCCCAACAAATTAAACGTAGCTACTGACTAAGCATTGAGGAGCGATGCGTAAGCTACGCTACTTTAAGCCCAATTAATTGAAGAACACAAGAGTTGAAGAATATAACAGTTTTTTTCGGTGTTCTACCGACTTGCTCAAATTTTTCAATCCAATCTCGGTCGTTACTTCACCAAATGAGTCCAAAATTGAAATGAGAACTCTAATCAACACCGATATCAAACCGCAATACCCAATTTTTACAAGCAATAACAAAATCAAAAGACCCAGTCGTTGTCTTCTTCTAATAGACTTTAAAAATGTCGAACCAAAGCTAATTGAATCAACTCCAATCGCCTAAATCCGTAGATTCCGTTTCACAAAGAAGTTTTCAACAAAGGCTTCAAACACCTAATCAATTTCGACCTCCAATTTTCAGATCGAAACAACCCAGCTTCTTTCACAATGTTGGACAATGAAGAACGGTATAACAAAAACTTAAATTTCAAGAGTTGTGATGGGTTTCGAAGACTTCGTTCCAAATTGAAGTCTAGAGTAATGGCAAGGGTTAAATTCATAATTTTACTACCAGATAATGAAGAACAAAGATGCATAACCAAGCGGCGCCTAACTAAGCAAGCAAGCAAATTTTTCTGTTTTTTTTTTTTTTTTTTTTGTAATTAATTGTTTTTTTTTTAAATTTTTTTTGATTTGACTTCTGAAAAAATGACTTCACGCACCCTAACACTTTGGTAGCAAACACGCATACATCAGAACCATGTATTTACTTGATACACTTAATAGCCATTTGAAGTGTCTAAATGTTAAATGGTCAGTTTGTGTTTCTTTGATTGTTAAGGACAACTTAAATAAGCCGTTTACGTATTTCTCCAATGCAAATTGATTTTAAAAATTCAGCTACTACAAGTAAATCTCACCTAGTTTAGTGTTTTTGATGTTATCCGAACTCATATATGCTCAAATAAATCATCCACAAAATCAAAATTAGTTGACGAGAGTTTTCTAAAAGAGAAGAGAAAACTCAAAAAGATGGATCAACATTTCTGGGCTATTTACAGTCGTACCCTATATTTGTACCACATTTTAACCTGTACCTTATTTTTAAAAATTATTGAATTGGTAGCCAGCTGACAAAAAATACGTAATAATATAATTATTCTCCTGACAAAAGATATAAAACATGCATAAGGCATTGATCGCACAACCTCATTCGTGAAAGATCTCCTCCATCACTCCATCCCTCGTTAAAGATCTCCTTCAACCCTCGTCAAAGATCTCCTATCCTATCAAGTTTTTCATCTCAACAGCTTTCTCAAAAAAATCAGAAACGTGAACTAGATTCGTCTTCATATTCAAAATTACAGCTACATTGTAAGTAGTGAAATTCATCTTCAGATCTCGCATTAGTTTCTGCAACTGATTGAGCTTCATGATATATTTTTCTGCAATTACTTTCATAATTCGTCCTGCTTTTTAACTGTTGAACTTAAGAAATAAAATCTTAATTTAGTTTATGCCTATAGAAATTTTTCATAATTTTATGCTACTTACAGCCATTTACAAATTACATTTACTTGTCTTCACTTATAGATCTTCAAAAACTTTTGAAATCTTCAAATTTAGCACATTAAAATTGTCGGAATATTCAAAAAAGTATTTCCAAAAACATCAGCATAAAAATTCTGAAGCTTCAAGGATATATAACCTAAAACTTCATGTTGATATAGCATGAAGTTGTTTCACATTGATATAGGCTCACAATAACCTACATACTACATGAGTAGTGTTTTCCAGAAAACTTCAGCTTAAAAATTCTGAAGCTTCAAGGATATATAAGCTAAAACTTCATGCTAATATAGCATGAAGTTCTTTCACGTTAATATAGGCTGACAGGAAACTTCAGCCTAAATGGTCTGAAGCTTCAAAGATATAGAAAGAGAACATCACACATGTATAAAAATAATTTCAGACTGTGGATTTTTTTTATTTTTAAAAAAGCTAGTAGTTTCCAAAATACTTCAGCCTAAAAAGTCTGAAGCTTCAAAGATATATAACCTAAACTTTATGCTAAAATATCAGAAAACTTCAGATTTTTGTATTCATTCACTAATTTATTAACTGCAGGAAGATTTGCCTTGTATTTACTTTCAATGGTAGATGGATTTTAGATTACAAGTACTTGGATTATGATACAAAACTTGTTCTGGTTTATAAACATGTATCAATCATCACTTTCCTGAATTAGTGAAGTCATAGATTTTGATGCAAACAAATAGGAATTCAAAGTATGGTTTGACATCAAACTAAAGACAAAAAAAATGGATGCTTGTAACTTCAGATGACGAACTCAGAACCTGTATACATTTGCTAATAGCTGATTCAACTTTCAAGAGTTGCCATTTCATCGTCGAAGAAATACAACTACTTTTTGACAATATAACTACTTTGAAATCTAAAACATTCAAAGGATATCTTGCCCATACAATAGATTCAAAACAACTTGCTGAGTATTAACATGAAGTAGAACAACCAATAATGGAAGTAGACAACGAGTGGCAACCTTCTAACATTACAACTGATTCAGAATCTGGATTGTTACAAAGATTACCTGCCGGTACAGTTAATTCACACTAGTTTGGTGAGGTCCAACAGGAAGAAAGACATTTAATAATATAAATAGATAATCAACACACCATCCAACAAAGTTTGTTCTTATCTCCTTCAATGATAAGCAACAACCAATATCAAGAAAATACAGACAATTAAATAAATTAGTGAAACTACTACTACTTCTAAGAAATCAAGAAAAAGGGCAAGGAGAAAGGTCAAAGAATCTCCACCATATAAAAGACTTAGGCACGATGCATTTCCCGATGAAATAAAGGTAGGATCAATTTTTGAGAACAAAAAAGAGCATGAATAAATTTTTCTACTAATTGGAGATCAACCAAAAAGTTGAATTCACTGCTGTTAGATCATGCTCAAAGAGATACGAGCTGAAGTGCATCATGAAGAGATGTGGTTGGAATGTACGTGCTACCATAATAAAAGATTTCACACTTTTCAGGATGATAAAATTTCAAAACAACCATGAATGCTCAGTTGATGCAAGAAAATCTGATCAGAAGCATGCTACATTAAAATTTATAAGTGAGAAACTTTTAGAATATGTTCGAGATAAAAAGATTTAGTTTACACCAGCCTTTGTAGGAAGTGAAATAAATAAAAAAAATTAGAATTGGATATCACAAAGGCATGACACACTATTCAAAAAGCCATTGTTTGTATAAGAGGAACACCAGAAGAGAATTACCAAATTCTTCCTTCATACCTATACATGATGGTGCATAGAAACCCGGAGACATACACTAGTATAAAAAGAGATCACCTGTGCAAAAACAATAATCATTACTCTAAAGTTTCAACTGTTCCTATTTGAAACTTCACACTTTGTAATTTATTTTTTGTGTTTCACCTGTGCAAGTTTGTTTACTTGTTCTTTGCTCCTGCGACATCAATAGCTGGTTGGGATTACCGTGGACCCATGATTGTAGTAGATGCAATATTTTTAAAGTCAAAATATTGCGGTGTTCTATTTGTTGTTGTATCAAAGGACACAAATAACCAAATCATTCCTCTATCTTTTGGTATAACAGATTCAAAAAACAACAATACATATATTTGGTTCTTCCAGGAAATGCGAAAAGCAATTGAAATCCATCGTGAACTGGTTTTCTTATCTGATAGAAACCAATCGATCGCACATGGTGATGTTTTAAGCATCAATACTACACAAGAGGAGGGGGGAGGGGATTTGTGTAGTACCCAATTTTCGCTTAACTGAACTATAGAAGGACCTGGTTCTTCTATTTGTTCCAACTACTACTATTGCAGAATAATAAGTACAAAAATTAAAAAATACAGAGATTTTTACGTGGAAAACACCTGGCTCAAAAGGTGAAAAAACCACGACCTACTACTCAAATAGAATTTTCCCAAACTTCCACTACAATCACTAAGCCAAAACAGCATTTATAAAAACACTTTGTAAACCTAAGGATAACCTCTAATCCCGTTGTAGCAACCAGCCTTGAACTGTTGCGACAACTTCAAGTTAACTCTAACTTGAATACTCAAAGTACCTATTACAATTGCTTCTAGATAAAGCTGAAAAGTACAATATGAAAATACCTACTACAATTGAACTAGAAATAAAGAAAGACACATAAAACTCTTTATGGAGCTGGTTCTTCAATCTGGTTCATGTAGCTTCAGGTTTGCACACTTGAATCACACACGAACTGCTTGCAAAAAGCCTTGCTATTTTGCTCTCAATTCACGTTTAACTTCTGCGTTTTTGTGCAACACTTGTAATGTGAGAACATCCTGCAATTTATAGAGTTAGTAGATGAAGAAATAACTAGAGTTCTGATGCAACTCTTCCTTGGTGGAAGAGTTCTAGTTGATTTCAACTTCTAACTCCTTCCCTATCTTGGATAGTGTTCTCTTTGATTAAGAAATCCTTTTCTTTATCAATTATGCAACCTTTTTGATCAGGAGATATTAAATACACCAAGTTAAGCTTATCTCCTTCACGTGCAACGCACATGCTCGGATCTGCCCGTTTTTGTGCACCTAAGGGATGGACCTGGTTCATCCTGAGTTCCTTTGTCAGTCTTCAAAACTAACCTTTACTTGGGCCAACAAATTCCCCCTTTTTGATGATGACAAACTCTGTGCTTTTCATAAGCTTAGGCCCTGTTTCAACTTAGCTCAACATCAACACAATGCTAGAAATATTTTTCCTTTTTATCACTTATCATCAAGGACCAGGTACATTAGGTTATAAACATCACTTGTTTAAAGCACAACCTTTTTTCCCCTTTTGACATCATCAAAAAGTTGCTTAAAAATGTGAGATAACCAGATTTTAAAGCTTACTCATGGCCACTGAGGCTACTTCAAATGCAATCATGGATTAATCATCATAGATTAAGCTAATAATTTTAACCATCAAAGAAATATAAACAAACAGTTAGAACAAAAGATAGTGAATTTCATTGATGATTGATAAGATTCTACCACAAAGCATAAGAAGAAATAAAAGTACTGAAAACATGAGCAAAAGAAACAAAAAATTCCGAACTAGGTCACTGGTTAATCTACACTAGGCTAGGAGGCTTAAGGCTGGGAAGAACTAGGTGCTTGATTTTTAACTTGGAGGAGTTTTAGCGCACCTTGAAGAATGCCATCATTATTCTCTTTTTCTCTTGCCAGCTCAGCTCTGAGAGCATCTCTCTTAGTCTCCATCTCAACCAACCTCTTCTTCAGCCTTTCAATCTTAACATCCTTAGCCCCACTTTCTTGCACCAAGGCTCTGACCTTGCTATTCACTAGTACCTTTTTGGATGAACTAGGTTCTTTAGGAGTGACATTGACTTCATATCGCAAGCAAGCAGAGTATTAACCCAAAAATGATCCATGCTTGTACTAACCTCCCACCTTTTCATAGGTACATTGAAATGTGCAAGCATAGTTGTGAGAATGAAGCCATAGGGAATGATATGAGTTTTGGTGACATTAATAACTCTATCAAGAAGCTAGATTATAGCTTTCAATCACTTTCTTCTGCGGGTCTTGCGAGGGTTTCCTCTACAGATGAACCAGGTTCATCTCCCCAAACAACCATTGCACATGCGTCTTTGGTTAAACTCACAGGAGTGGGTGAAAAATCAGCCACTCTTGTCCCCTTTCCCCTCACAGTACTCCTAGCACCCTTGCTCTCCTTTTTTCTTTTTCATTTTTACCACCAACTTCTCCAGATTCTGTAGTCTCAACACCTGCTATAGTTCCTACAAATCTAGTTTCCAAATCTGCAGCAACTTTAGAAATTGTCTCAGGAGAAACTTTAGAATCAGAAGATACCTGTTCAATTTCGGAAGAACCACTTTCTTCCCCCTAAGTAGCAGACTTAAAAGAATCTAGGTAGTTTAATACGGTCAGGAGTCTTGAACGTAACCGGTTCACTTATAACGGATAATTTCATAAGAACTTTGGTATTTGGTAGGACTCTGCTCATGATCCAAATATAGTTATTTCAAATTATGCAGAGTGTAGAAAACATACCGTGTTATCTTGATGAACCAGGTTATTCACTGATAATTCTCTTGTGTAAGTCTAAATTTGCCAAAATAGAGAAAATATCATTAGAGATTAATGAGTCATTTTAACACATGGCACAAGAGTATACTATGGAAAGTATGAGACTGAGCAAGATTTAATCTAACTATATACAATTTACAGACTTTCTAACCAAATATATTTTTTTCATTTTTTTTCATTTTTTTCCGTTTAACCTTGAACTGGTCCTTTTAGGTGATCTTAATCATTCCTAATTCCAATATGTTCCTCTCAAAGTGATCTCTACTTAAGGCTTTTGTGAAGATGTCAGCAATTTGCTTGTTAGTAGCACAAAACTCCACAGTGATCAAGCCTTTCTCATAGTTGTCCCTCAAAAATGGTGTCTAACATCTATGTGCTTAGTTCTCTTATGATGAATCGGATTCTTAGTCATACTAATAGCACTAGTGTTATCACAGAAAATAAGAATGCAACCAACTTCAATACCAAAATTCATCAACTGCTACTTGATCTACAACAATTGAGCACAATCATGAAGCAACAACAACATACTCAGTTTCAGCAGTAGATAAGGCCACTGAATTTTGCTTTGTAGTAGCCCATGACACAAGACATGAACCAAAGAAGTGTGCCATACCTGAGGTGCTCTTCCTATCCACTAGGAAACCTGCATAATCAGCATCAGAATATCCTACTAGGTTAAAATTACTACCTTTTGGATACCAAAGGCAAAGGTCAGTGGTGCCTTTCAAGTATCTCAATATTCTCTTTACATTAGTCAAGTGAGACTTCTTTGGATTTGCCTGAAATCGAGCACAAAGACCTACACTGCACACAATGTCAGGTCTCCTAGTAGTGAGATATAAAGGAGAACCAATCATTCCCCTATACAATTTCTGATCAACAGATGAACCAGGTTCATCTATATCCAATTTTGTGGATGTTGCAATAGGAGTGTCAATTTCTTTGGATGTTCCTTCCTGGTTTTATTACTGAGGAATAGGTTCACCTGAGGTTTGAGGATCAGTTCCTCTCTAGTCAGTTCCCCCTGTCATGTTCCCCTGGGTGGAAGGACCTGTTCCATCACCTGTTCCTTCCTGTGATGCATATTCAGGATGGACTGTGGTTTCACCATTTAAATTTCTTATCAGCCCAATCTCTTCATTATCTTGTTCCTGCCTCTTAGAAAGAATGTTAGTTTTTCAATAAAATAACATATACACTTTTTTCTACACACATAGTTCTTTTACTGTATATCTTATAAGCTTTACTATGTGAAAAGTATCCCAAGAATACTCCCTCATCACTTTTGGGATCATACTTACCCAGGAAGTCTTTGCCATTATTGTGCAAAAAGCACTTGCATCTAAATGCCCTAAGATGGGATATATTTAGCTTTCTCCCTTTAAATAACTCATAGGAAATCTTCTTAACAAGAGGTCTAGTCATGCAACTATTTATGATGTAACATGCAAAAATTCAGCAAACATAGCATTTTCAAATTCAATTCCATGATCAGACCTAATTAATGCAAGTTGATTACCTAGTTGTTTCTGAGTTTTTCTTACAAAAGAAGTAAACATGTCAAATGCTTCAGCTTTTAATGTTAAAAACAATGTCCAAGAAAACCTAGAATAATCATCAAAAATCACCATCACATATCTTTTACCACCTCTACTTAATGTTCTCATGGGACTACAGAGATCCATATGGACCTGTTCCATCGTTCTGGTGGTACTTACCACTTTCTTGCATTTAAAAGAGGATCTTACCTGCTTCCCCCTTGCACAAGCCTCACAAACTTTGTCTTCCTTGAACTTGATGTTAGGCAGCCCTATCACCAGATCCTTAGAGACTAATTTGTTTAGTTGAATCAGACTTGCATGTCCAAGTCTCTTGTGCCAAAGGAGGGGATCATTGTCCAACACACTTAAGCAAGTGAGTTCATTTTCTGAAAGTGTGGACAAATTTACAATGTATGTATTGTTTACTCTTTTTCCCTGCAAAACAATCTTGTTAGTGGTAAGATTAATCACAAAACATTTGGTAGAGGTGAATTCTACCAAGTTACCTCTATCACACAATAGTGATTGTCTTATTAGGCCATCTATCAAGTAGACATTCTCAATAGAGTGAGAATCAGTCTTACCTACCTTTCCAACCCTAATGATCTCACTTTTCTTCCCATTTTCAAAGGAGACATTACCTCCTTTGAGGTCCTCAAGTGAAAGGAACTGGTTCTTGCTTCTTGTCATATGCTTTGAGCAGCCACTATCCATATACCATATTTGGCTGCTCCACTTCACTTGGACCCGCAAAAGGAAATCAGGGGTTAATCTTAGGAGCCCAAACTAGTTTGGGTCCCTTTCTATAGGCAAAAGGGTGAATCAGATTCTTTTTAGCCCAACCTGGCAGCCTGTTTTTCCCTTGAACAAATTCTTTATTCTTTTGACTACCCTTTTATTTTTCAATACATTCAGATTTATAGTAACCAGTTTTACCACAGTGTGTGCAAATTATGTTCTTAGGAAGTGTGAGGTACTTGCTTTTGGGATCCCACTTAGGTGCAGGGGTCCTGTAGCCAAGTCCTTTATTATTACTACTATGATGTTCATGTAGCCATGAAAGTGCATCGGAGGACCTATTCCATTTACAGGTTCTGTCTAGCTCGTGCTTAACCTTGTTTAGATCCTCCTTAAGGACTCTTATCTGCTCATCTCTTTTGTACAACTCATCTTTCATTTTTCCTACATTTTCTTCTAAAGTGAGTTGTGTGTGATCAACTTTCTTTTTACCAGTTCCTAATTTCAATTTTAGATTTTCAGATCTAAGCTCTAGGACAGTGGTGTCAAGTTCATGAACTTGGTTCTTTAACTCAGCATTTTTACTATCTCTTTCACTAGCCCTAAGTTCCAGATTTTTGCACTTAGCTTTCAAAATCACACACTCCTTAGACAGTTGTTCCTTTTCATTGTTTAGATCCTCAGATTCGTCAATGAAATCCAGGAGTAACTCAGATAGCCTTTCTTTAGACAAAAATTTAATCTTGTCTTTGAGATGATTTATACTTACCTCAGATTCCTCATCGGATTCTCCAATTGCCATAAATGCTTGTTCATATCCATCTTCATCCTCTGAGTCCTCATCTAAGCTTTCTCCCCAGGCAGCAACCATAGCCTTTGTTGATCCTTTGTTCTTCTTGGGTTGAACCTGTTCTTTCTTCTTGTTCCTTTATTCAGCTCTTTCCTTCTTCCATTCAATTTCTCATTGAGGACAGTTTTTGATGTGGTGATCAATCTTCCCACACTTGTAACACCCCTCATTTGTTTGTTTTTTAGGAACCCTTATTTTGCTATAGCTTCCACTTCTTAAAGGACCCTTTCCTCTCATTAAGTACTTCTTGAAGTCCTTTGTGATCATGGTCATTTCATCCTCCTATAGATCAGCACCTTCAGTGATTCTGAATGCCAGGCTCCTTTCCTTCTTGGGTGCATCCATCTTCATGGTTTCCCTTCTAAGTTCATAGGCTGTGAGATTTCCAATTAGCTCGTCCAACTTAAGAGTGGGAATGTTCTTTGATTCCTGAATGGCAGTGATTTTGCTTTCCCAGGTGACTGGCAGAACTCTTGTCAAAATTTTCTCAACTTTGTCCTCTTCAATAATAACCCTTCCAAGAGACTTAAGTTCATTTGTTAGTGTGGTGAACCTTGTATACATCTCCTGGATGGTTTCCCCTTCCTTCATGGTGAAATTCTCTTATTGAGAATACAACAGTGTTCCTCTGGACCTTTTCACTTAAGGTGTTCCTTCATGAGCCACTTGCAATATGTACCAAATTTCCTTAGCAGTGGTATAACTTTGAATTACTGTACTCATCTGGACCAAGTCCACACACAAGCCATTTCTTGGCCTTAGCATTCTTTTCCCATTTCTTCAAGTCTTCAGCAGTGCAGTCAGCTCTTGTCTTTGGCACATCTACTCCTTCAGCATTCTTCTTTATAGTTGCCAGAGGACCATCTGTGACTATGTCCCAGAGTTTATAGTCTTCTCCTATAATGTGATCTCTCATCCTGTTCTTCCACCAAGAATAGTACTGACCATTAAAGAGTGGAGGCCTAGCAGTGGATTGCCTTTCCTAGTTCCCAAGTGGTGCACTCATTTTGATCTTTTCCTAAGGTGTTAGCCTCTTCAAGGATAACCTAATCTGATACCAATTGATGTTTTAAGCGTCAATACTACACAAGAGGAGGGGGGGGGGGATTTGTGTAGTACCCAATTTTCGCTTAACTGAACTATAGAAGGACCTGGTTCTTCTATTTGTTCCAACTACTACTGTTGCAGAATAATAAGTACAGAAATTAAAAAACACAGAGATTTTTACGTGGAAAACACCTGGCTCAAAAGGTGAAAAAACCACGAACTACTACTCAAATAGAATTTTCCCAAACTTCCACTACAATCACTGAGCCAAAACAACATTTATAAAAACACTTTGTAAACCTAAGGATTACCTCTAATCCGTTGTAGCAACTAGCCTTGAACTGTTGCGACAACTTCAAGTTAACTCTAACTTGAATACTCAAAGTACCTATTATAATTGCTTCTAGATAAAGCTGAAAAGTACAATATGAAAACACCTACTACAATTGAACTAGAAATAAAGAAAGACACATAAAACTCTTTATGGAGCTGGTTCTTCAATCTGGTTCATGTAGCTTCAGGTTTGCACACTTGAATCACACACGAACTGCTTGCAAAAAGCCTTGCTATTTTGCTCCCAATTCACGTTTAACTTCTGCGTTTTTGTGCAACACTTGTAATGTGAGAACATCCTGCAATTTATAGAGTTAGTAGATGAAGAAATAACTAGAGTTCTGATGCAACTCTTCCTTGGTGGAAGAGTTCTAGTTGATTTCAACTTCTAACTCCTTCCCTATCTTGGATAGTGTTCTCTTTGATTAAGGAGTCCTTCTCCTTATCAATTATGCAACCTTTTCGATCAGGAGATATTTAATATACCAAGTTAAGCTTATCTCCTTCACGTGCAACCCACATGCTCGAATCTGCCCGTTTTTGTGTACTTGAGGGATGGACCTAGTTCATCCTGAGTTCCTTTGTCAGTCTTCAAAACTAACCTTTACTTGGGCCAACACATGGGATTAGAAAAATTTATCCTGAAGCTCACCATGGTATCAACCTCCATTATTTTGAGAAGAATCTAAAGCAAAGGAATGCAAAAATCACTGTGATAAATCTTTTCCAAAGCGCTGCAAGATCATACAGACGTGAAGATTTTAATCAGTTAATGTTCTAGGTCAAAATTATTGACAAGAAAACATACAACTACATAATTGAAGAGCCACCAGAGAGATATGCTCGATCATGGTTCCCACGGCAACGTCATGATATGCTGACAACAAACATGGTAGAATCAATGAATTCCGTGTTACTACAAGTAAGAGAGATGTATGTTTTAAGAATGTTAGATTTCATCCAATAAAAGTTGCAATAATGGTTTTACAAACGGTGAAAAATAGCACAAGAAACTTTTTACAAAATATCAATATGGGCAGAAGAAGAGTTGAATAAGAAAATAGACTTAGCTTGCAAAATGTTTGTAAGAATATTTATTAAGTTCAACCTTTTTGATCTGAAGTAATTAACTAATGCATAAAAACTTCAACCTTTTATATATGAAGTCATTGACTGCCTGCTTAAAGAAAAAACATATCTGAAGTTATTCATACTGTATTTTGCTTAACTACAACATGTTTTGTCGAAAGTAATTAACTAATGCATGAACACTTCAACTTTGTATGCCTGAAGTCATTCACTGTTTAAAAAAAACATCATTCTTTTTTTTTGAAGCTATAATACACTAATATAAATTTTTTTTACTTTTTTATTCCTTCTTAGGTGTTCAGCCTTGATTCAATGTTGTTTAGAATAAATGTCACGACCCAAATCCTCCCTCCGTGAATGTCGTGACGGCACCTAGTCTCTACGACTAGGTAAGCCTAGCATTTGCGGAAATGACTAACAATGAAGCAAAAACCTTAAGAACTAACAGCAACAGATAATTTAAATAAATGATAGAGATGCTTCTTGGCATATACAATAATCAACTATCTAAATATATACACAAATCTCCCAAAGACCCGGAACACCATAAGTCACAAGCTTCTAAGATTTATCTAACTGTTCTATACATCAAAATCTAGAAGAAGTAAAAGAGGAACAACATAAGAAGGGATAGAAAGCGACTTCGAGGTCTACGGACGCGACAGATGTACCTTGAAGTCTCCGGAGCAGCAGCAAGTATGAACCTAATGATGAGGCTGGTAGGAGGTACCTTGATCTGCACATGAAAACATCTGCAGAAGAGTATCATGAGTACACCACAACGGTACCTAGTAAGTGCCAAGCTTAACCTCGGTCGAGTAGTGACGAGGTCAAGCCAGGGCCCTACTGGTGTGTGTGTGTGTATATATGTAATAAGACGGAGCAAAAATACAGCAGTATAATAAAAGACTGAAATTTAACCAGAAGGAAATCATAGAAGGATAATAGTATAGTACACAGAAATAACAATAGGGGATCTCCCGAGATACCGTCTCGTAGTCCCAAATGTAAATGTTCAAGGGGATCTCCTGGAATACCGTTCCATATTCCCAAAGTAAATATGCAGAGGATCTCCCGAGATACCATCACGTAGTTGCAAAATAAATATGCAGGGGGATCTCTCGAAATACCGTTCCGTAGTCCCAAAGGAAATACGCAGCTCAAATAATGGAATAATAGTTACAGCAGAGATCCTAAAGTTTAGACTAAGTACAAGTCTAGATAAAAGCAGGAAAATCCACTAAGCATGCTGCACAGAGTTCATATAAGCATTTAAGACACGTAGACATGCTATCCTAGTCTAAACAGGATAATTACACATGCTGGTATAACTCAAATAAGAAGAAACAGGTTATTACTCAGTAAAAATCGAATTTTACAACAAATAGCCCGTGTACGCACTCATCACCTCACGTACACGATGCTCACATATCAAAACAGTACCAAATCCTAAGGGGAGTTCCCACACACAAGGTTAGGCAAACCGCTTACCTCGAACCAAGCTCAATCAATCGGTAACAATGCCTTTTCCACGAATATCCGACTCCGAACGATCCAAATCTAGCCAAAAGTAATTACATACCATAAATATAACTATAAGAAACTAATCTAATTAATAAAATCAAGGCTTAGGCAAGAAATTAGAAAATCACCCCAAAAGGTCAACCCGGACCCATGTCTCGAAATCGGATAAAATTCACAAAATATGAACACCCATTCACTCACGAGTTCACTGATACTAAAATTATCATAATCTGATGTTAAAATCCCAATCAAAACCCAAAATCTTAGTTGAAGAACTTCTTCCTAATTTTCCCAAATTTTCAACCCAAATCCAAAATTAAATGTTGAAAATAATGATAGATTAGTGGGATATAACCAAAATCAAGTGTAGAATCATTACCCAATCGATGTCTCTGAAAATCCCTCAAAATCTCGTCCAAATCCGAGCTCCCAAACTCAAGTTTTGATAAAAATGGCTAACCCTCGTTTTTGAAATTTTTATATTCTGCCTAGGTGCTCACACTACGCGATCGCGGAACAACTCATGCGATCGCGTAGAACAAAATTCCAACCGTTTACAAAACATGATATGCGAACGCATCATCTCACATGCGTTCGCGAACCACTTGCAGCTCACACCTACACGATCTAGTCCCTTCTCACACGACCGCGGATAACAACACTTGAACTCTGCTGCTGCTTCACTTCCTCTTCGCGAACGCGGCGTAGCCCACGCTTTCGCGATGCATAGCCTGATCAACTTATGCGATCGCCTCCCTTCACTCGCGAACGTATAGGGTAAATGCCACTTCCCCCAAACAAGCTTACACGATCGTGTCTCCTCTTACGCGATCCCATAAGAGAAAACCAGCAACCGAAACACCAACAAATTCTACAATCTTTCAAGTCCAAAAACTAGTCCATTAATCACCCAAAATTCACCCGAGTCCCCCGGGACCTCAACCAAACATGCCAACAAGTCCCAAAACATCATACGAACTTAGTAGACCCCTCAAATCACATCAAACAATGCAAAAATCACGAATTATCCTCCAATTCAAATTTAAAGAACTTGAAACTTCAAATTTCCACAACCAATTCCGAAACCTATCAAATCACGTCCGATTGACTCCAAATTTTGCACACAAGTCATATTCAACATTACAGACCTACTCCAACATCCAGAATTGGATTCCAACCCCGATATCAAAAAGTCCACTTCCGGTCAAAATCTCCAAAAATTCGACTTTCGCCATTTCAAACCTAAGTCAGCTACAGACCTCCAAAACATAATTCGGACACGCCCTAAGTCCAAAATCACCCAACTGAGCTAACAGACAGACAAAACTCCATTCCGGAGTCATGTTCACACAGTTTCGACTATGGTCAAAATCCTAAGACGTAAGCTTCCGTTTTAGGGACTGTGTCCCAGAACTCCGAAACCAAAAGCAAAACCTCATGGAAAGTCACATAAGCAGAAAAAAATATGGGGGAAGCAGTAAATAGGGGATCGGGACTATAACTCTCAAAACGACCGACCGGGTCGTTATATTCCCCCCTCTTAAAACAATCATTTGTCCTCGAACGAGCATAAAGACATACATGAAGTGGTGAAAAGATGAGGACAACGGCTGCGCATATCATGCTCGGTCTCCCAAGTCGCCTCCTCAACTGGCTGACCCCTCTACTGAACCTTCATTGTAGCAATGTTCTTTTACCTCAACTTCCGAACCTGCCTGTCCAAAATTGCCACCGGCTCCTCAACATAAGATAGATCCTTGTCCAACTAGACTGAGCTGAAATCCAACACATGAGACAGATCACCGTGATACTTCTGAGCATAGAAACATGGAATACCGGATGAACTCTTGCTAGACTGGGAGGTAAGACAAGCTCATAAGCAACCTACCTAACTCACCGCAACACCTCAAATGGACTGATGAACCTTGGGCTCAGCTTGACCTTATTTCCCAACCTCATAACACCATTCATAGGCGAAACCCAAAGCAAGACCCGCTTTCCAACCATGAATGCCACATCGCGAAGCTTCTGATCCGTATAACTCTTCTGTCTGGACTGGGCTGTGCGAAGTCTATCCTAAATCACCTTAACCTTTTCCAAGGCATCCTGAACCAAGTCTGTACCCAATAATCTAGCCTCGCCCATCTTGAACCAACCCACTGGAGACTGACACCGCCTACCATACAGAGCCTCATACAGTGCCATCTGAATGCTGGACCGATAACCATTATTGTAGGCAAACTCTGCAAGTGGCAAGAACTGATCCCAAAACCTCCAAACTCCATCACACACGCACAAAGCATATCTTCTAGTATCTAAATAGTGCGAGTGAAATGCTATGCTCAATTCAACCCAAGTACCTAACTCCTGCTGTACAGCCCTTAAGAATGTGATGTAAACTGTTCTCCGATCAGAGATGATAGATACCGACACGCCATGAAGCCTGATAATCTCGTGAATATAAACTTGAGCCAGTTCCTCGGAAGAATAAGTAGTCAACACAGGAATGAAATGAGTTGACTTGGTCAGCCTATCCATAATCACCCAAATTGTATCAAACTTCCGCTAAGTCCATGTGAGTCCAACAACGAAATCCATATTGATCAACTCCCATTTCCACTATGGAATCTCTAACTTCTGAAGCAATCCACCCGACCGCTAATGCTCATACTTCACCTGCTGGCAATTTAGACATCGGGTTACATATTCTACTGTCCTTCTTCATTCTCCTCTACCAATAATGCTGCCTCAAGTCCTGATACATCTTCGTGGCACCCGGATGAATGGAGTACCGCGAGCTGTGAGCCGCCTAAAGAATCAACCCACACAATCCGTCTACATTGGGCACATATAGCCTGCCCTCCATCCTTAATGCACCATCATCCCCAATAGTGACCTCTTTAGAATCACCATGCTGAACCGTGTCCTTAAGTCCAATCAGATGGGGGTCATCATACTGATGCTCCCTGATACTATCATAAAGAGAAGGCTGAGAGACCACACAAGCCAAGACTCAACTCGACTCAGAAATATCCAATCTAACAAACTGGTTGGCCAATGACTGAACATCCAATGCCAAGGGCCTTTCTACTGCTGGTAAATATGCTAAGCTCCCAAAACTCTCCGCCCTGCGACTCAAGGCATCGGCCACCATATTGGCCTTCCTGGGGTGGTACAGAATAGTAATATCATAATCCTTATGCAGCTCTAACCACCTGCACTGACGTAAATTGAGATCCTTCTCCTTGAACAAATGCTGCAAACTCCGGTGATTAGTGTAGATCTCACAATGGACACCGCACAAATAGTGCCGCCAAATCTTCAAGGCATGAACAATAGCTGCTAACTCAAGGTCGTGGATATGATAGTTCTTTTCATGCACCTTCAGCTGTCTGTATGTGTAGGCAATCACCCTACGGTCTTGCATCAACATCGCGCTGTGACCAATCCGCGACGCATCACAATAAACAATATAAGACCCCGAGCCTATAGGCAATACCAATAATGGGACTATAGTCAAAGTAGTCTTGAGCTTTTGAAAGCTCTCCTCACACTCCTCTATCTACCTGAATGGAGCACCCTTATGGGTCAGCCTGGTCATATGTGCTGCAATAAACGAGAATCCCTCGACAAATCGATGGTAATGTCCTTCCAAACCAAGGAAACTCCGAATCTCCGTAGCTGAGGATGGTCTGGGCTAACTCTGCACTGTTTCTACCTTCTTTGGATCCACTTTGATCCTCTCACCCGATACTACATGACCCAAAAATGCCACAGAATTTAACCAGAACTCACATTGTGAGAACTTTGCATATAATTTTTTTTCTCTCAAGGTCTGAAGCACAGTCCTCAGGTGCTGCTCATGATCCTCCCGACTCTGGGAGTACACTAGAATGTCATCAATAAACACAATGATGAAAGAGTCAAGATAGGGCCCGAATACATTGTGCATCAAATGCATAAATACTGCTGGGGTGTTGGTCAGCCTAAATGACATCACAAGGAACTCGTAGTGACCATACCTAGTCCTGAAAGCAATCTTCGGGATATCTGGCTCCCAAATCTTCAACAGACGATAACCTGAGCGCAAGTCAATCTTGGAAAACACTCTGGCACCTTGTAACTGATCAAATATGTCATCAATACGAGGCAAAGGATACCTGTTCTTCATTGTAAATTATTCAACTGGAGTTAATCAATGCACATACGCATAGAACCATCCTTTTTCTTCACAAACAAGACCAGAGCACCCCAAGGTGACACATTAGACCGAATGAAGCCCTTATCAAGCAATTCATGTAACTGTTCCTTCAACTCCTTCAACTTAGGAGGGGCCATACGATATGGAGGAATAGAGATGGGTTGAGTGCCTAGAAACAAATCAATACCAAAGTCAATATCTCTGTCGGGCGACATGCCCAGAAGATCAGCTGGAAATACATCGGGGAAATCCCTCACTACCGGAACTGACTCAACTAAAGGGGTATCAATACTTACATCTCTCACATAAGCTAGATACGCGTCATACCCCTTCTCAACCATTCGTTGAGCTTTAAGAAATAAAATAACTCTGCTGGGAGTAAAATCTACGGTACCTCTCCACTCTAACCGCGGTAAGCCTGGCATAGCCAGTGTCACGATCTTGGCGTGACTATCAAGAATAGCATAATGAGGCGACAAACAGTCCATGCCCAAAATAATATCAAAATCTACCATACTCAGCAATAATAAATTGGCTCTAGTCTCAAAACCACTAATAACAACCAAACACGGCCAATACACATGGTCAACAATAATAGAATCTCCTACAAGTGTAGACACATAAAAATGAGAACTCATATAATCATAGGATATGCCCAAATATAGAGCAAAATAAGATGACACATAGGAATAAGTGGAGCCTGGATCAAATAAAACTGACACATCTCTATGACAAACCGGAACAATACCTATAATGATAGAGTCGGAATAAACTCCCTCTATACGAGCAGGAATAGCATAGTATCTGGCCTGGACTCCCCCTCTAGGGTGACCTCTACATCCCCGACCTCCACCTTAAGCTGGTTGAGTAGGTGGAGTAGTAGCTGGTGATGGAATCATAGCCTGAGGACCTGGTGGAGCACGCGGTGCCTGAGAAGTCTGTGGAGGTGCACCCCTCCTAAGTCTGGGGTAATACCTCACCATATGGTGAGTGTCTCCACACTCAAAACAAGCTCTAGGAGGGCGTGGCTGCTGTGGCTGGCTCGAGCCAAGTCTGCTGGACTAACCGTTGGAAACACCCCGTGTAGGAGGCACACTAGATACTAGCATTGCATAATAAGACTCCTGGGGCCTAGAAGGAGTCGGGATACCACTAGCAACTGGAAGAGCTGAATGAATAGGGCAACTCACATAGCCCCTACCATGTCGAACTACAGTTGGGGCACGAGTACCAGAATAAGAGCTAGTCTCTCTATACCTCTTGGCCTCTCTCTTCTCCCCTCCCGAGCAAGCATGTCCTCCATTCTCCTAGCAATACTCACAACCTGCTGGTATGAAAAATCCATCTCTAACTCTCGGGCCATGCTAATCCTGATGTTGGGATGGAGCCCCTCAATAAACCGACGAACCCTCTCTTGAACTGTAGCAACCAAGGCTGGTGCATGTCTAGCCAAGTCATTGAAACGAACAACATAATCTAACACAGTCATAGCACCCTGGCACAACTGCTCAAACTCGGTGCGCCATGCATCTATGGGGCTTTAAGGAACATACTCTCTCAAAAACATATCCGAGAACTGAGTCCATGTAAGGGAAGCTACCTCAGTCGGACTGTCCAACTCATAAGCACGCCACCACGGATAGGCTGCTCCTCTAAGTTTAAATGTAGTAAATGAAACCCCACTCGACTCCGCTATGCCCATAGTACGGAGTATACATTGGCACTCCTCAAGAAAGCCCTGAGCATCCTCTATCACCAAACCACTGAAAGTAGGAGGGTGGTACTTCTTGTACCTTTCGAGCCTACACTACTCCTCCTCAAAAATTGCTACCCTACCCTCGGGCTAAACTGGGGCTACTGGTAGCACCGATATAATATCTAGAATCAAATCAGCCTAAACCCACTGCTTTGGGGTATGGGCGGTGGGAGTCTGTGCTCCTCCCCCTACTTGAGATGTGGCTGGAGCAATAGGAATCAACCTTGCCTAATCTAGAGTATCGAGCATGCTTAGGAACTGTGCAAGGGTCTCCTGAAGAGCTGGTGTAGTAGTAGGCATCTCAGGTGCCTGCGCTCTGACTGGAGCTACTAGTGGCTCCTCTGTAGCAGCTCGTGTCAGTTCTCTAGCTGCACCATGTGGATGTCCTTGGCCTCTACCCCGGCCCCGGCCTTTGGCAGCTCTAGTAGGGGGCGCAAGTGCCTGGTTGTAACGACCCGACCGGTCGTTTTGAGAATTTGTACTTTGCTCGATAGTTTGGGGGAACAAGTAGCTCTGTATGATGTATTAGGACTTGTGTGCAAAATTTGAGTTCATTCCGAGTTGATTTGATATGTTTCGGCACGAGTTTTTGGAAGTTGAAAGTTTGAAAGTTCATTAAGTTTGATTTGAGGTGCGTTTTGTCGTTTTGATGCTGTTATGCATGATTAAAGGCCTCGAGTAGGTCAGTGTTTTGTTATGGGACTTGTTGGTATGTTCGTACGGGGTCCCGAAGGGCTCATGTGAGTTTCGGATAGGTTTGAGTTGTGTTGCGCTCGTTTTCTTATGTTTCGACGTCGTTTCTTCAAGTATAAATGGTACCACATTAAACAAATGAGCTTCGATTTCTGTTTTGATTGAAGCATTAGATCCGTATCGTAATTAAGGAGCCATAGCAAAAACAATCATCAAATTTGGACATCGTATGAGGATTTTATGTTCATTTTGCTAAAAATTGGGCTGCCAGATTTTTCAGATTAATTACGAAATTGCTATTGACTTCGTATTTAAAAATCTGTATTATTTTCAAATATTGAAACCAACATATCTCCTTCATTATAAGGTTAAATGGAGTGATTCAAAAGCCTAACTTGACTGAAATTTTACAAGGAATCCATTGAAGGCATCTAAAGCGAGTTTCAAAATCGGATGGCATGCAAATCGAGGCAGAACAACAGGCAAAAATACTTAATATCAAAAGTTTGTTCATTTGGTCATATTTTGAATTAGGGAGCTCGGATTTGGATAAATTTTGGAGGTGATTTTCACTATATGGATTGGGGTAAGTGTTCTATACTCTATTTTGGTTGTATTTCATAAATCCATCTTCGTTTTAAGCATTTGATTGATGATTTCAAAGTGAAATTTGGGGGTTTTGCCTAAAATTTCATAAAGTGAATTTTTGAGTTTTGAATATCGATTCAGAGTCAGATTTGAGTGAAGCTAGTATGGTTGGATCGTAATTGAATGGGTGTTTGGGTTTTGTAAATTTTGTCGATTCCGAGGTGCGTGCTCGGGGAGTTAACTTTTGTTGACTTTTTGCAAATTGTATAAGGATCATAGCTTTGTTAATTGAAATTATTTTCTCTTGCATTGTTTGATGTATTTAAGTCTTCTTTGGCTATATTGGACGGAGCGATGGTGAATTGGTAAAGAAAAAGCTAAATTGAGTATTGAGTTGGCCGAATTGAGGTAAGTATCTTGCCTAACCTTGTGTGAGGGAAACCACCCCTTAGGAATTGAGTCAATTGTGCTATCTTGATATGTGAAAGCTATGTATGCAAGGTGTCGAGTGGGTACACAGTTTATATGAGGTGTTGACTGGTTAGATTGTCTAGTCTTTTTTTCATGCCTTTGATCAAATTGTCATAATATGTGGTTTCTTGTTGTTAGGCTACACTTACATGCTCTATATGATGTTATTAGCATTTATTTATGTCTTGCTCGTTGTTTGGCCTTATTTGCCTTAGTTGAAGTTATTGCCCTTCTTGTTGTTTTGTCACTTCTTAATTGTGAGTTCCTCTATGACTCTGTGCATATATGCTACTTGTTTATATTGTTGTGATTACCTGTGTAGTTATCACGTGCCTTACATGTCTTGTTGTTTTTGTAAAGGTTGTTGTATTCCTTTGATGTTTACATGATTCTCTTGTTGTCGTGTACTCATACTCTTGGTAGTAGAAATTCTTGTAATTGAGTTGTTGTTGTTGTTGATTTAAGCTTTTATCTGGTGGGATTGGGTTGCACGCCGCAACAATAGGAATAAAGGTGATATAGTCAGGAGGAATAAGGGAGAATTGATATTGTCTGGTGGGATCAAGTTGCACTCCGCAACAGGAACAATAAGGGTGGACAGGTGGGATCGGTTGCACGCCGCAATAGGAGAAATAAGGGTGATATATTGAGGAGCAATAAGGGTGAACTGGTGGGATCGGTTCGCGCGCCACAACATATATATATTATTTACTTTTATTATAACTGTTATGGAGGAATAAGGGAGGATTGGTGGGATCGGATTGCGTGCCGCAACATATATATACTATTTACTCTTATTGTAATTATTAGATAGGAAAAAGGGAGGATTGGTGGGATCAGGATGCGCACTGCAACAATATATGTGCTTATGTATTCCTCTCTGACTGTGCAAGTTATTCAGTAGTTTTAAATTTCACTTAGGGATTGGTTATTGCTGGATACTGATAAGACCCTAGTTCATTTGTTCAATACTTTGATAATTTGTATTTCGGGTTCCACTGAGTTTTGAGGATCGGGTTATTGACATTGAGTTATTGACTTGCCGTTTTTCCTTGAATTCTTATCCTGAAACTATTACTCTAGTGAATTAATTTTTCAAAGTAAATTTACTACGTTGAATCATTTCCTCCTATCTTGCTAAGTTGTTAGTAATATAGTAAAATAAAGGAATTAATATTACGCTACTTTGTATGACTTTTAAATTTGAACTCACCGTATTTATATATACATTTCAGTATTTCAAATTCCAATAATTGTTATATTTTTATTTCAATTAGTTTCTCAATTAAATTTCCTTAAACCGTCTGAGGTTGTATTTTATTTAAAAAAGAATTTCTATTAAGTGCTAATTTAATAAAACCTATATTAAAGGCAATAATTTATTCGATGTTGTTTTTTATTTGAAAAGGGTATTTTGTTCACTTAAACGATTTCTAAAAATAAATTCATCTTTCTCGTTGATTTCCTAATTGGTTTGGAAACTGTAATTTACCTTATGGTGTATAAATGAGACTCCTTGAACATCTTAATTGCATTTGTTACGGACATTATGTACTGGGTAGTATGAGGATGTTGTTGTGCAAAGTAAGATAGAAATATGTGGGTACAAGGTGCCATGCATGCTAAAGGTTTGGAAATTAAGGTTATGATATGAGACATCGAGGATTCAGAATTGTGTATCATAAATGATGTGATTGATTGAGTTAACATCGCCTTCTTTATTCAAGCACATTTTTACTTGTCTGTGTCCCAGCTATGTTAGTGTTAATTTACTTGGTTATCTTTCGTTTCCATCCGTGTTTCCCTTTATTGTTTCTACTATTTGTAGTTTGATTTCTCCCTGCTGTTGATATTACTTTGTTATCTTTATCTTAATAGTTTATTATCATATCCTATTCAATTTATGTCATGACCCTAAACCCGAACCCGGTCGTGATGGCACCTCTCGTGAAGACAAGACCAGCCAATTAAACCTAATTCACTTTTTAAGCAGTTAAATAACATAAAAGCAGTCTAAAATATGATATAGAAATACTAGGTAGCGGATAATGTCAATAAAGTGCGGAAGTACAACCCAACACAACCCTAACCGGGGTGTCACTAGTCATGAGCATCTATAAGTCATAATACAATTCTGCTAAATCCATAATTAAAACAACTGTCTGAAGGGAAATAGAAGCGGTAAAGGAGTAGAGACACGGGGCTGTGGACGCCAATAGCTACCTCGTAATCTCCGAAAACCCTCCTGAAGCTGGAGGTATCAGCACTCGGGAGCGGTGACAGCTACGCCTGAATCTGCACACAGGGTGCATGGAGTGAAGTGAGTACTCCAACTCAGTGAGTAACAAATGTAAATAACGACTGAAAGTAAGAAAGCACGTAAGGCACAAGGCATTCCATAATGAGGCAGTAAAACCATTTAAAAGCAGTAAAACAGTGGAAAGTCAAGTAAAAATCCTTTTTCAACAAGTAAACAAGTAATTGACAGGTAATTGAGGTAACATAAACAAATAGAAGTTCGCCCCTCGGGCACAGTATCAACAAATCTGCCCCTCGGGCAACATCTCAGAATAGTACCAGCCCCTCGGGCAATCACATAGAACAATACCAGCCCCTCGGGCTCAATCTCACATCATAATGGGTACCCGCACTCACTAGGGGTGTGCAGACTCCTGGAGAGGCCCCTTACGGCCCAAGCGCAATAACAAGCCATCTCGTGGCATTAAATCTAGGCCCTCGGCCTTATATCAATCAAGACACCTTGTGGCGTATATATATCTAAGGCCCTCGGCCTCAAATCAGTATTAGTGTTTCCTTACAATATAGGCCCTCAACCTTACTTAGTCAAAAATCATCACAAGCCATTCGGGCAATAGTAAAACGGTGTTTCTCAGCCCAAACATCATTTAAAATATCATTTAAGTTTTAAAACTGAGTAAACATGGCTGAGTATGAAAATAGTGGGAAATAACATGACTGAGCTCAAGTAATAAGTCAAAACAGTGAGGAAAATCAATAAATAGCCCCGAAGGGTTCAAATAGTTGGCTCTAGGCCCAAATATGACATTCAACCCCAATAATGATGATAGCAAATAGTTTTCAATCAAATACGCGGTAAAATCATCAATTGGGATGGAACAAGTCACAATCCCCAATAGTGCACTACCCCATGCTCGTCATCGAGCGTGTGCCTCACCTTAATATAGCACTACGATGTGCAATCCGGGGTTTCAAACCCTCAGAACATCATTTACAATCATTACTCACCTCAAACCGGCAAAATCTCTAGCCCGCGATGCCTTTGCCCCTCATATTGGCCTCCATGCGCGTCGAATCTATCCAAAATTAGAACGAGGACGTCAAAATATGCTAAGGGAACAAAGCCCAAGCGAAAACAATCAATAAAGGGCACAAATCCCGAAATTAGCAAAATCCGAGCCCGGTCCCACTTCTCGAAACTCAGAAAATTTTACATCATTAGATTCCTTATCTCCCCACGAGTTCATACATGTCAAAAGTTCTCAAATCCGACCCCAAATGGTCCTCCAAATCCCCAATCAAAAGTCCAATTTCTCAAGCCCTAGTTCTTCAATTTTAGGCTTAGTTTTCATGATTTTCTAGGTAGATTTCACAATAGAATCGAGTTTTAAGTCCAAAATTCTTACCTCCAAACGTTTCCCCTTGAATCCCTCTTTAATCTCCTTCAAAAAGCTCTAAACACGATCAATACCCCGCGAAGGGTATAAAGGAGGTTTTTTCAAATTTAAAGTGACAATCGAAACAGGATTATTTTTATTAAAAATTCAGAGTCGCCACTTGAGATAATTTAGGGTGTCCCAAGTCATCGGTTCAAATCCCGAGTCGAGGAAAAGGTTGACTCTGTATTACAGTCCGCGAACCAGAAATCTGAGTAAGGAATTCTGTTAACCTGGGAGAAGGTGTTAGGCATTCCCGAGTTCCGTGGTTCTAGCACGGTCGCTTAACTGTTATACTCGGCTTAATTATCTGATTTAAACAATTTTGAACCTATGTGCAAATTTTAGTTTTAGCCACTTTTATTTAATTAATTAAAGGAAGATTGTAACGTCATTTAAAATATGTTTCAAACCACGTCACATAAATGCACCCGCAGTCCGCAACACATTTTATCTAATGTTGGGCTTTGGATTTGGGTCACATAAATGCGCACCCGAATTTAAGAAAATTAATTATTCAAATAACGCGGACTCTAAATTCAAGAACAGGTTCTCACACTCCTTTCTATGCTAATTCATTATTAGTTATTCCTTAGCAAACATTGCCCTTTTTTGTGAATATAAAATTGCCCCTTTCTTATATCTACCCATATTTATGCTATTAAATTAAAAGAGAGTCCCACCAAACTATGATTAATAGAAATTGAATATGCATTTACTAATAATTAGAGGAACAATTAAATTAATTTGTAATCATGGATAAAAAGCAAACCAACAACAGAGTAAAGCATTACATGGCCGAATTTATTTTAGCAATCAACTAACAAAGGAAAACACATGCCTTTTGAATTATTCAACTCATGATTTAATAACCAAAGTTAACTGACAATTCTAGATTCATTTGAGAACTAGATTAAATTATTGAAGATATTCAAGCATGGACACCTACTTAAGATCAAGAGATATGACAGAATAATAAAAAATTTACAGAGAGAAGCATATGAACCGGAAGCATCATAAACCCATTTGCATATATCATTGGACGAACAATAGTTTAGGGGTGGACATTTCAATTGAAGGATTTCTAACCTTTTGCTGCATACAAAGAAATGAAACCCAAATGAGGTGCTGATTGAAACCTCAGACCGACAACCACTAACAGATCCGGAGACGAACAATGACTAACCACGACCTCGACACTCACCGAAAAGCTCAAACTAAATCAGAAAACAGTCTCGATTAACTCCATGACAGTAGCTCCTAATCTAGAGTTGTCTCTTGGCTGATGGAAGTGACGAGATCAGCTGTTGATGCGTTCGTTCAAGAGTGAAGAAGCAGCAACGACTCCTCACTTTTTATGCGTATGTGCGTCATGGTATATGTGTGTGTGTGTGAAGCTCCGTTCAGTTGTGGGAGATGGGGTCATTTGGCATGAAGTGAGGAGTCGGAGCGATGGCTTTGGCTTGGTTGCTGAAGAAGAAGCAAGAGGGAAGCTGTATGTGTGTGTTTCAGCGAGTGTTCTGTCCAAAAGATCAAGAAGAAGCAGCCTAGAGTGTGTCGTGTGTGTGGCTTCGATGGAGCTGGTTGTTCCTCTCTAGCCTTTTCTTGAGGAAGATGAAGTTATGGAAAGGGGGGTCGTTGGAGAAAATGGAGTCGGGGTGGGGGGTGGGGGTCGTTCCTTTAAGACGATGCGCAGCCTTTTTTGTTTTCCTTCCTCCTTCTTCTTCTCTTTTTTTTTGATTTTTTTAAGCACTAATTTATAGGTAGAGTCTAGGTTTAGGTGTATCTTTGTGTATTTTGCCCATTAGTCCCTAGGTCTTTTGTGTTAAGTCCTTAGGGTCTTCTTTATTTGTTTTTTATTCCAAAGAAGAGTCTAGAAGAGTCCCTAGGCTTAATGGACTAATCCGAATTGGGCCAAGAATTGGGTTCTAAAACTCTTAAAAATATGATCCAACACCTTAATTGACTCATTTTAAAGTAAGATAAAAATACTATCCCATGTCAAAGGCTAACATTAAACTATTATATATATTTTTAATTTTCAAAATTATATAAAGATAAAAATAATTACTATTTTTGTATATTTTTATTTAAATTTATGAAAGATACGTAAGCTAAAAATATATTTTTTCGTAATTTTCCATTTTTATGACGAAAATAAAGTAAAGAAGTTAAAAATAGTTGAAATAGCTATATTAGACCTAAATTAAATATTTACAAGCTAAAATATAAAAAATCTTGGGGAGGGTCAAAAATCACATGTCTACAGTTGCCCCTCTTTGACTGGAAACGCGAAGAGTTTTCAGACAAAGAACGACTAGACAGGTTTTTTGACCCGACCCTTATTTGGAGAGACTAAAACTAAGAGAAAAGAGGAATGTGACCGAGCCCTGGTATCTGAGCTGCCTACATATCCTTGGCTATAAAGGAATCAGGCCACGTGTAGTTCAGAGAGGAGTGAGATGATGGAGTGTGCCGAGGTGGAGAGCCGGTCGAGGTGCCGTTCTGCCGAGGTTCGGTCTGCGGTCCTGTTATTACATCAAAATCAAAAGGAATGAAAAAGACTAACTAAGCCTGTCAACTACGAGTTACAAGATTCCTATCTATAAGTCTTCGGAAGCTTGATCTTGAGTCTTGAGTGGTTCTTCATGCAGACTTTGGATTTGAACCTTGATGCTTGCTAGTTGCAGGTGTTAGCTCGTTCTTCTTCAGCTTTTCGGATCAAAACCGGGCATGCAGTGCTTGTGACCTCAACCATGTCTTGAGAAGCTCATATCTTTCATCAACTTCTGTATTTGCATTAACTTTTTGCCTTTCTCTTTTTCTTTATTGTGACTAACTTCTGTTGATCACCTCGGACTGCTAATTCGCATTCTTGCCACGAGCTTCTTTTGTTGCTGACTTGAATTGTAATTTGAGATGCTTTCCCTTTTCTTCAGGTGGATGTCTGACTGCCAAAACTTGAATTGTATTCCCATGCTCTCCAGGTGGGCGCCTGACTGCTGAACTTAAATTATATTCCCATGCTTTCCAAGCGGGCTCATGATTGCTAAACTTGAATGTATTCCCTGCTCTCCAGGCGAGCTCCTGACTGCTGACTTGAAATGTATTCCCTGCTCTCCAGGCGGGCTCCTAATTGCTGAACTTGAAATGTATTCCCTGCTTTCCAGGCGGGCTCCTGATTTCTGAACTTGAAATGTATTCCCTGCTCTCCAGGCGGGCTCCTGACTTCAACAAAATAGACAAAACAATGAAAATTTTCTGCCCCCGTTTGGGTATCTGGGCACACATGTAAGTGTAAAACGGATCATATTACCAAATATCAATAAGAACTTGAAAGATAAAACATGAATTGTACTCCCTTGTTCTCTAGGCGGGCTCCTGATTGCTGACTTGAAATGCATTCCCTGCTCTTCAGGCGGGCTCCTGACTGCTAAAGTTGAATGTATTCCCTGCTCTCCAGGCAAGCTCCTGACTGCTGAATTGAAATGTATTTCCTGTTCTCCAGGCGGGCTCCTGACTACTAGCTTGAAATGTATTCCCTGCTCTCCAGGCGGGCTTCTGACTATAACAAAATAGACAAAAATAAAGAAATTTTTTTTGCCCTAGTTTGGGTATCTGGGCACATATGTAAGTGTAAAACGAACCACATTACCAAATATCAATAAAAACTTGAAAACTAAAACTTGAGTTATACTCCCTTGTTCTCCAGGCGGGCTCCTGATTGCTGACTTGAAATGTATTCCCTGCTCTTCAGGCGGGCTCCTGACTTCAACAGAATGTATTCCCTGCTCTCCAGGCAAGCTCCTGACTGCTGACTTGAAATGTATTCCCTGTTCTCCAGGCGGGCTCCTGACTGCTAACTTGAAATGTATTCCCTGCTCTCCAGGCGGGCTCCTGACTTCAACAAAATAGACAAAAATAAAGAAAATTTTCCTGCCCCAGTTTGGGTATTTGGGCACACTGCCCCAGTTTGGGTATCTGGACACATATGTAAGTGTTAAACTGAATCATATTACCAAATATTACTAATAATTTGAAAGCTAGGTCCCATTATCCAGGGGGTCCTGACAATTCTTACCTAAATGACAATTTTAAATCTAAGTTATATCTTCTAAAGGTGTGACTTCTGCTAAATCTTGTTATCTAAGAGGGTCTTAAAGCTACATCCCATTATCCAGGAGGGTCCTGAAGATCACAAGTCAAGTTTTATCTTAAGAGCGACAATTTTACGGCTAAATTATACTACCCTACAGTAGAACTTACGCTAAATCTTGTTATCTAATGGAAATCTTAAAGCTAAGTCCCATTATTCAGGAGGGTCCTGAAAACTCCTAATTGAATCCTATCTTACACATACCAACTTTGAAGCCAACTTATATTCCTTTGGGGTACATTTATGCTAGATTATGCTACTCATGATTGTTTCGAATTTTAAACTAGGTCCCATTTTACAGGAGGGTCCTGAAAACTCCTAATTGAATTCTATCTTAAACATGCAAACTTTGAAACCAAATTATATTCCTTTGTGGTACATTTATGCTAGATTATGCTACTCATGATTGTTTTGAATTTTAAACTAGGCCACATTTTCCAGGAAGGTCCTGAGAGTTTACGGTCAAACCTGTCTGGTGTTTGCTTTTCCTTGCGGAGGGTTTCTCCGAAACAAACAAAATTTTCTGCCCCTGTTTCAATCAAAGAAAAATCGTGTCAATTTAAAATGCGGTGGTTGGTTTGTGGCCTTGACTTTGAGGGCGATTGCTCCTACACTTCCCATGATAACTTTGACTTCCAAACGAAGACCTTGCTAACCACTTTCTCTGTCATCCTTATCATAAAAAATACCTCTTCTCCGTTCAGACCCAATACCCTCTATCTGTTGCATTGCTTCATGAACTGACATTTACAAACCTTTGTGTTTTACCGAAAATACCTTTGATCCGCCCCCTTAACACCATCCATCTGTTGCATCGTGCTCTTGTGTTGACATGTACTGCACCTTTGTATTTCTCATGAATTCCAAAGCACGTTAATTGCCATCCACTTAGTGCGCATGCTGTTTTTTCCCTGACTTAAATCACTGGCCTTGGCCTTGAAGTCTACTGTTCCCTCACTTGTCACGATAACTTTGATTTCTGCTTGGAAGACCTCGCTTGTCACTGGTTAACCACTTTCTTTGTTGATCTTATCACAGAGAATACCTTTGACCCATTCACCTAACATCCTCTATCTATTGCACTGTTCACGAATTGAAATATACCAAACCTTTGTATTTCTCATGGACTCCAAAGCATGTTGATTGCTACCAACTTAGTGCTCTTGTTGTTCTTTCCTAACTTATGCCACTTTGATGTGCTGGCCAGATCCCGTTTTATGCAATTGGAAAGCTGGTGGCAAATTTTAAAGTCATTTCTCACTTATTTTGACCAAACGGACTCAGGAAGAAGAAGTAAACAAGACAAAAGGAACATAGTAAAAGACAAAGGAAAGAGATTCCTAACAAGAAAAATACAAAGTAGAAATCTTTCAGATGTGGATACCAACTCTAATGACCATGACATGCACATGTGATTAAGTGGCCTAATCTGTCAAACAAGTCTGATGTTCAACTCTTGTTATACCCCTAAACCGTGAAACTGGACTTCAATGCTCCGATTATCCAATCTAATTCACAATTCTTATTCGACTTGTAGTGCCCGAAGGGTTTTCGCCATCAAGCCTCTCTTATTCTGTTCTTTCTCTCAACTTACCGTCGCCTTACGGTGCTCGCGAGGGTTTACACCAATAAGACTCTCATTTTCATTATTTTTCTGCTTGGACCAGAGTGTTGCTCCTGATATGAATTACCTCTCCTTGCTTGACTTGGAATCTCTCGAAGACTGATCGGAAGGTCTTTCTTTGGACCGTGGCTTTTGGATAGGGTTAAAAAGAAAAGATATCAAAGGCTCAAAAAAATTCATATGGGTTCAAAATTACAACTTTTAGAATCAGATTTCTTACAACAACCACAACTTCTGCCCCAGTTTCTTGCTTGGGGACTTTTGGATTTTTATTTCGATGAGATCGAACCGTGAGGCTGCCTACGTATCCTTAAAAGGAATCAGGTCGAACGTAGTTCATGACATAGGAATTACTTTGTTGTTGTGATTTTCTCTTTTCTCTTTCTTTTCTTTCTCTTTTTTGCTTTCTTTTTCTCTTTTTGTTGTTTTTCTTTTTTTTTTTCATTCTTTTCTTTCTCTTTTTTTTTCCTTTTTTTGATTTTCATTTTTCTTCTCTCCCTTTTCGTTCTTTTCTTTGCTCCTTTTCCTTTACTTATCTTTCACGCTTGTGTTTCTGATCTTTGCTACTGATTCCGAAAGAGGGGTATGAAAGAAAATAAACAAGGCTCAAAGGGAGTAACAAAGGATAAAGTGTTTTAGATAGCAGAACAAAATGCCTTCGTCATTCCAAATCTTCAAAGATATGCCAAGTACAAACAAATACAATTAAACAAACCAAAGGAATCATACACAATATCTTTTGACTGCATTAGAACTGATAACCATATCCACACATTTGCCCTCTATATCTGTTAAATACAAAGTACCATCGGACAACACTCTCATTACCATGAACGACCCCTGCCAATTTGGGGCAAACTTGCCTTTAGCTTCAACCTGATGCGGCAGGATGCGTTTCAATAGTATTTCTTTTGTTCTATCTGCCCCAGTTTCACACAATTCGGGCTTGAAGTGATCTTAAAATGCCTTCACTTATTTCCCTCAAATGTCCCTACATCTTCAACATTGTTTCGTTGCTTCGTGACTAAACTGATTCTTAAAACCAGGTTGAGAATTAAGCATGCATGTCATGTCACTAGAGTCAATCAGGAAAAGAACTATAAAAAGAAAAGGGAACTAAATGAAAATGACTAGAAATTACAAAAAACCAAAAAATTGCATTAGACAGATGGTGAAAGGGTTTGAACAACAAAACAAACTAACTAAACTGGGGTCACAAACCTAGAACAAACTTAGACAACACTAGACGGGCTACTATGACTAAACAAACTAGGCAAAATAAAAGGATAGAAGGGTTTGAGTCACAAGACAATATCCGGATTACAACCCTGAATTAACTCGGACAACAGAAATGACAACAAAATAAATCACCAAAACTCCTTCCTGACTAACCAAGAAATGAGCGTCTTTCCAATTGTCAAGCTCGGAATCTTAGCCACTGAATTCCGCATCAACATTACTAGGACCCTCACAAACCTCCATCACATTGTTCTTAATAAATTGCTTTTGGGTTCCCTTTGCTGGCTCGTTCTTAAGATCAACCTCTGATAGCACTAAAAACTTTGCAGCGCGTGGACCTTCGAGGATCTCAGAAGAATTCTCATATTCCTTTTCAAAACAAATCATACTCACCATATGCATCTCATTACGAACAGGCGATGGACTTTGGCTAGTGTCTGCTGCATCTGGATTTTGGACAACAATGTCACCTGCATCAATAAGCTTCTGAATTGCTTTCTTTAGATTCCAACACTTCTCTATGTCATGCCCCTGGGCATCTGAGCAATATGCGCACCTTTGAGAAAAATCAAACTTCTTTGACAGAGTGTTTGGCATTTTTATATGAATCGGCTTCAACATGTCCAATTGCTTCAACTTTTGGAACAAACTGGCGTATGATGATTCTCCAATTGGGGTGAAAGCCTTTTCTTTTTTCAGCAACCTCTCATTCTTAAATGCTTGATTGGGCCGGAAACCTGATCCAGGAGGTTTTCAATAGGCTCGTGGGGGTGGATAGGCATTTTGTGGAGCTGGGTACTGGGAAAGTGATGTACGATTTTGGGAGTTCCGTGGAAAGAAGTGGCATTGAGGAGGATCATATGGCGTACAAGGATATCCACAGGGACGATGTCGAGGCTGGAAGTGTTGATCGGGAAAGCCCATCGGATCATCTTTTCTGTTTCTCTTTCTTCCACCCAAGCTTACTGGGGTGTTCTGAATGTCTTTCGAACAACTCATGATTTTGCCTGACTTGATTCCCTCTTCCACTAGCTCCCCTATTTTTAACACATCTTTGAAAGGCTTTCCCAAGGCCGGGATCAAATGACTGAAGTAGGTGGGCCCCTGGGCTTGTAGGAAAAGCTCAACTATTTCTTCTTCACCAATCGGGGTATTGACTCGAGCAACTTGCTCCCTCCATCTGATCCCAAACTCCCTAAAGCTTTCCTCTGGCTTCTTTTCCATTTTAGATAGGGAGGAGCGATCTGGGGTAACACCTGATCTGTATTGAAACTGTTTGACAAAGGCCTGTGCCATGTCATCCCAGACATACCAGTGAGATGTGTCTTGATCCATAAACCATTCGGAGGCTACTCCCGTAAGACTTTCCCCAAAATAAGCCATCAACAATTCTTCATTTCTTCCTGCACCTCTCAGATTATTGCAATATCTTTTCAGGTGGGCTATGGGATCTCCATGTCCATCATACTTTTCAAATTTGGGAGTCTTGAAACCAAGCGACAAGTGGATATCGGGGAACATACATAGATCTTTGAAGGCAACACTCTTTTGACCTGCCAACCCTTGCATGTTTTTCAACCGTTGTTCTAAGCTTTTCACTCTTTGGGTCATTTCTTCCTGTACCATCTTTCGGGCAGGCTTCTCAATGTTTGCAGGAAGATCAAACGAGTACGAGTGGTACTCAGGAGAGTGGTACTGCTCTTGCTGTGTAGCAAATTGAGACTCATGACGAGACTGTCCTTGACCACGGGCCCATGCTTGACACATTTCGGTCATTTGCTGTTTCAGTATTCTATTTTTCTCAAACACGGTAGACTCTTGTTGAACCCTCTGACCCTGAGTCTCTTGAGCCCTTGTAACAGCTTCGATGTCAGTTATCATTTTTTATTGGATCTTGTGTTTCCAGCTTACCACAAACCAACCACCTCAACTTTCTTCACAATTCAAAACAAAACATGTTAGAATGAACTCAGTCGGTCCTTATTATTATAAATATTTTTCATTTTGTTTTTCATTTTTTTCTTTTTTTTTTCATTTTTCTTTTCAATGGTTGATCGAACCTGATGTGGGTTGCCTACGTATCATGTGGGAACATGAATCAGATCTTGCGTAGTTCGGGAAGATCATGAATAAAGTAAATAAACTAACTTTTTTTTGAATTTTTTATTTTATTTTTCGAAAGAAAGACTTATAAAGAAGAAAGGAAACATTTTTGGATTTTGATTTTTCTTCAGCATTTTTTCAAAGAAAGACTTCTAAAGAAGAAAGATTTTGTTTCCTTTTTTTTTCTTGAATTTCGACTTTTATTGTTTTTTTTTTGGGAATTTTGATAGAAAAACTTCTAAAGAAAAAAGAAAAATATTTTTGCATTTATGGATTTTTATTCTGAAGTTAGGAAAGAAGTACTCCTAAAGAAAAAGAAAGTATTTTTGAATCTTGAATTTTCTTTTCAATTTTCGAAAGAAGAATGAAAATATTTTTGTGTTTTTTGATTTTGAGAGGCAACTAAAAGAAAATAGTTTTTTGTATTTTTTAAAAATTGGGGTCTCAAAGAAAAACTTTTCTAAAGAAGCAAGTAAAAGAATATTTTTTTTGGATTTTTGAAAATTGGGGTCTAAAAAAAAAAGACTTTTCTAGAGAGGAAGTAAAGGAAAATATTTTTAGATTTTTTGAAAATTATGGGCCGGAACCGATGAGGTTTGCTTACGTATCTCACATCCGGTGAGAATCAGACCCGGTAGTTCGCCCATTTTTGGCGGAACATAAAAATATGACTTATTTTGAAACGACTTTTCTCTTTTTTTTCAAAATTTCAACAGAATTTCAGGATAATTCAAATACCTACCTCTCACTCTCTTTTTTTTTTTTTCGATTTTCATTTTTTTTCATTTTCTTTCCGTATTCTAGAAGCCAGTCAGCATGCAAGCCGAAATAGATAGATATGCAAGTAGCACGTAAGATGCATCAAGATGGTCTTTTCATTTCGGGTACACCTGTCCTAGACAGACCCAACCCCTGTGTTGAGTCTCCAAAGTCAAATGCACATGATGCAAACAAACGTTCCTACTAGGGATCTGACATGAGGCTGAGTTATTCTAGGTTCAAAACCTGGGAATGTGTTCTAGACTGTGTACCCGAGCGGACAACTCGAGCCGAGGAGGGGCTACGTACCGGGAACCAAAAGGCCATCCGGCTTTGTAACTTGTCCGAGCTTCTTTCTTATTTCAAGGTATGACACTAACAGAAGGAGGAGTCACGCCAGCGTGCACATCCCCGTAGATGAGAAGATAAGGGTTTCGTAGCAGTTTATATACAATTCAAATAATATCAAAGCAGTAAAAAGCGGCATTTAACACATTACGCTCAAACATGCAATAAAATCAGATAATAAATAAAGCCAATTATAACAATTATTCTAAGCTCGAATTCTTGTACCTTGAACCAGAAGTTCTGGGTTCTTATCCCCAGCAGAGTCGCCAGAGCTGTCACACCTCCTTTTTACACTACACCCCGTGAAGGGTATAAAGGAGTTTTTTCCAATTCAAAGTGACAATCGAAACGGGATTATTTTTATTAAAAATTCAGAGTCGCCACTTAGGATAATTTAGGGTGTCCTAAGTCACCAGTTCAAATCCCGAGTCGAGGAAAAGGTTGACTCTGTATTACAGTCCGCGAACCAAAAATCTGAGTAAGGAATTCTGTTAACCCGAGAGAAGGTGTTAGGCATTCCCGAGTTCCGTGATTCTAGCACGGTCGCTTAACTGTTATACTCGGCTTAATTATCTGATTTTAAACAATTTTGAACCTATGTGCAAATTTTAGTTTTAGCCACTTTTATTTAATTAATTAAAGGAAGATTGTAACGTCATTTAAAATATATTTCAAACCACGTCACATAAATGCACCCGCAGTCCGCAACACATTTTATCTAACGTTGGGCTTTGGATTTGGGTCACATAAATGTGCAACCAAATTTAAGGAAATTAATAATTCAAATAACGTGAACTCTAAATTCAAGAACAGGTTCTCACACTCCTTTCTATGCTAATTCATTATCAGTTATTCCGGGTGAAATGTTTATTAAAACCCTTCTGTCAGCCCAGATTTTACCCTTCTATGCTAATTCATCTCACACTCCTTTATATGCTAATTCATTTCACGTAGGTTTGAAGCAGCAACGACTCCTCACTTTTTATGCGTATGTGCGTCATGGTATATGTGTGTGTGTGTGAAGCTCCGTTCAGTTGTGGGAGATGGGGTCATTTGGCGTGAAGTGAGGAGTCGGAGCGATGGCTTTGTCTTGGTTGCTGAAGAAGAAGCAAGAGGGAAGCTATATGTGTGTGTTTCAGCGAGTGTTCTATCCAAAAGATCAAGAAGAAGCAGCCTAGAGTGTGTCGTGTGTGTGGCTTCGATGGAGCTGGTTGTTCCTCTCTAGCCTTTTCTTGAGGAAGATGAAGTTATGAAGGGGGAGGGGGGGGTCGTTTGAGAAGATAGAGTCGGGGTGGGGGGTGGGGGGTGGGGGTGGGGGTCGTTCCTTTTGAAAAAAGATGCGCAACTTTTTTTTGTATCTCCTTCTCTCTTTTTTGATTTTTTAAGCACTAATTTATAGGTAGAGTCTAGGTTTAGGTGTATCTTTGTGTATTTTGCCCATTAGTCCCTAGGTCTTTTGTGTAAAGTCCTTAGGGTCTTCTTTATTTGTTTTTTATTCCAAATAAGAGTCTAGAAGGGTCCCTAGGCTTAATGGACTAATCCGAATTGGGCCAAGAATTGGGTTCTAAAACTCTTAAAATTATGATCCAACACCTTAATTGACTCATTTTAAAGCAAGATAAAAATACTACCCCATGCCAAAGGCTAACATGAAACTATTATATATTTTTTTTATTTTCAAAATTATATAAAGATAAAAATAAGTACTATTTTTGTATATTTTTATTTAAATTTATGAAAGATACGTAAGCTAAAAATATATTTTTTGGTAATTTTTCATTTTTATGACGAAAATAAAGTAAAGAAGTTAAAAATAGTTGAAATAGCTATATTAGGCCTAAATTAAATATTTACATGCTAAAATATAAAAAATTCTGGGGAGGGTCAAAAATCACATGTCTACACCTTAAACTGGAACCAACATAGCACATAACCGTGCAATCGACTAATTAATAGTGGACTCCCCCACTTGGCTCGAAGCCATAGACCAAAACATACACCGTAACTCATAACTCATATACTTTATTGCTGCCATAATACCAAAGTGAGATTAAACTCAATCCATCATAAGCTTGTGAAACACAGACCATCTGATACTTTATATCTTCTGCAAATCTCGCATTCACTCTCGTAGTAGTCAAGCCTACTCTCTTGAGCAACCCAAATTCAAATTGTGAAACATATATTTCCCTAGTAACAGAAATCTTCCAATAAATGACACAAGGGATTACACAAACTTCAGAACAATTCGTAGGAGATAACCCCACATGCTTTGCCTCAAACTATCATTTCTGTATACCTTCCACCGTCATAAACATTACACAGTCACTTAAACTTCCTGAGTCTGAACTCAGACTGCAACATGAAATTTACTCCACTCCCAACTAGGAAACATGGGAAGATTCTTTACACACCCATAACTCGGGGCTATACCTCAAATCAAGATGAAAATCGAGCACCTAATAGTCCTCATATCCTCCAGCAGACCCTTCTTGTCGCTTCCAAATCACATGAATACTTCTCGCAGTCACATCACACTCATCACGTAACTATCCAGTCATCACCTCCTTTAATAGGGACACAACAGAACATATGGTTCCAGAAATACGTGCTCACGAAATCAATAGCTCAGGGCTCAAACTATAGGCAAAAATCTAGCCTCGACTCCTCCAGACTGGCCCAACATCAACGCACAGAGATCGCATCTCGCCCCTCGATCAGGGAATCATAAGCCAATGATGCATATCCGATACCGAGCGCTCATGCACACATACGACGCGTGGAAGGGATTCAAAGAGTTACTTTTCAAGCTGAATCAAGGACGCACGATAAGAATTCAAGAATGTGAAATTTTTCCTAAAGGTTCTGTAGCCTCTCGAGGATAAATACAGATGTCTTCGTACCGATTTGCGAGACTCTACTAAACCTACTCATGACTTGTGAGACCTATGTAACCTAGGCTCTGATACCAACTTGTCACGACCCTAAACCCGAACCCGGTCGTGATGGCGCCTCTCGTGAAGACAAGGTCAGCTAATTAAACCCAATTGACTTTTTAAATAGTTAAATAACATAAAAGCAGTCTAAAACATGATATAGCAATACTAGATAGCGGATAATGTCAATAAAGTGTGGAAGTACAACCCAACACAGCCCTAACCGGGGTGTCACTAGTCATGAGCATCTATAAGTCATAATACAATTCTGCTAAATCCATAACTAAAACAACTATCTGAAGGGAAATAGAAGCGGTAAAGGAGTAGAGACACGGGGCTGCGGACGCCAACAACTACCTCGTAATCTATGAAAACCCGCCTGAAGCTGGAGGTATCAGCACTCGGGAGTGGTGCTAGCTACGCCTGAATCTGAACACAGGGTGCAAGGAGTAAAGTGAGTACTCCAACTCAGTGAGTAACAAATGCAAATAATGACTGAAAGTAAGAAAACACTTAAGGCACAAGGCATTCCATAATGAGGCAGTAAAACCATTTAAAAGCAGTAAAACAGTGGAAAGTCAAGTAAAAATCCTCTTTCAACAAGTAAACAAGTAATTGACAGGTAATTGAGGTAACGTAAACAAATATAAGTTCGTCCCTTAGGCACAATATCAACAAATCCGCCCCACGGGCAACATCTCAGAACAGTACCAGCCCCTCGGGCAATCACATAGAAAATACTAGCCCCTCGGGCTCAATCTCATATCATAATGGGTACCCATGCTCACTGGGGGTGTGCAGACTTCTGGTGGGGCCCCTTACGGCCCAAGCACAATAACAAGCCATCTCATGGCATCAAATCTAGGCCCTCAACCTCATATCAATCAAGCCACCTCGTGGCGTATATGTTTCTCAAGCCCTCGGCCTCAAATCAGTATTAGTGTTTCCTCACAATATAGGCCCACGGCCTTACTCAGTCAAAAATCATCACAAGCCTCTCGGGCAATAGTAAAATGGTGTTTCTCAGCCCAAACATCATTTAAAATATCATTTAAGTCTTAAAACTGAGTAAACATGGCTGAGTATGAAAACAGTAGGAAATAACATGACTGAGCTCAAGTAATAAGTCAAAACAGTGAGGAAAATCAATAAATAGCCCCAAAGGGTTCAAATAGTTGGCTCTAGGCCCAAATATGGCATTCGGCCCAAATATGGCATTCAGCCCAAATAATGATGATAGCAAATAGTTTTCAATCAAATACGCGGTAAAATCATCAATCGGGACGGACCAAGTCACAATCCCCAATAGTGCACAACCCCACGCTCGTCATCAAGAGTGTGCCTCACCTCAATATAGCACTACAATGTGCATTCCGGGGTTTCAAACCCTCAGAACATCATTTGCAATCATTACTCACCTCGAACTAGCTAAATATCTAGCTCGCGACGCCTTTGCCCCTCGAATTGGCCTCCACGTGCGTCGAATCTATCCAAAATCAGAACGAGGACGTCAAAATATGCTAAGGGAAAAAAGCCCAAGCGAAAACAATCAATAAATGGTACAAATCCCGAAATTAGCAAAATCCGAGCCCCGGGCCCACTTCTCGAAACTCAGAAATTTTTACATCATTAGATTACTTATCTCCCCACGAGTTCATACATGTCAAATGTTCTCAAATCCGACCCCAAATGGTCCTCCAAATCCCCAATCAAAAGTTCAATTTCTCAAGCCCTAGTTCTTCAATTTTAGGCTTAGTTTTCATGATTTTCTAGGTAGATTTCACAATAGAATTGAGTTTTAAGTCCAACATTCTTACCTTCAAACGTTTACCCTTGAATCCATCTTTAATCTGCTTCAAAAAGCTCTAAAAATGATAAACTATGGAGGAAAATAGACCCACATTCGCGGACAAGACGACCTTTTAAACATTCTGCCCAGGCCTGGAAATCCTTCTTCGCGAACGCGGTCAAAGCCTCACGTTTGCGAAGCACAAACTTATTTTGACCAAATTTCCTTCTACGCGATCGCGAAAAAGCCCTCATGAACAAGATGCTTCACCCAGGCGACCCTTCGCGAACGCGCTCCATCTCCCGTGAACGCGAAGATCAACTTGACTTCCAACCCAGCTGACCCAGTTCTTCTACGCGATCGTGAACACTTTCTCGCGAACGCGATGCACGACCTCGCAGCCCTTCGCGAACGCATCACCTGCCTCGCGAACGCGAAGGCTAACTTCCACCTCCCTCAGCAGACACTTCGCGAATGCGAGGGTCCTCTCGCGAACGCAAAGACCAAAATGTCTGCAACTGCTGGAACTCAAAATCTGCTATTTTTCAAACTTCAAAATGATCTGGTTGACCACGCGAAACTCACCCGAGGCCCCCGGGACCTCAACCAAAGGAACCAACATATCCTAAAACCTTATTCAAACTTGTTCCAATCACCAAAACACCTCAAACAACATCAAATCACCCAAAACACATCGGATTCAAGCCAAACTTTCAAAATTTTCCGAAATACGCTTTTGATAAAAAACCCAACCAAACCACGTCCGAATGACCTGAAATTTTACACACACATCCCAAATGACACAATGAAGCTATTTCAACTCTGGGAATTCCATTATGACTCCTATATCAAAATCTCGCCTATCAACCAAAAATCGCCAAAATCTCAACTTCGCCAATTCAAGCCTAAATCTACAACGAACCTCCAAAATTCATTTCGATCACGCTCCTAAGTGACAAATCACCTACCAAAGCTAACCTAACAATCAAAACTCATATACGACCCCTCTAACACATAAATCAACATCCGGTTGACTTTTTCAACTTAAACTCACTCTAAAGAGACTAAGTGTCTCAAACCTTGCCAAATCCTTTCCGAACTCGATCCGACCAACTCAATATTACATAACATGGATAATTAAAGTATAGCAAAGCAGAAATAGGGAAAACGGAGCGGTAACTCATGAGACGACTGACCGGGTCGTCACAATTTATTTAACCAGTAGGTGTCTTGATTGTTCCTCATCACTACGCCACCGAGGTTAGTGTTGATACTTACTGGGCACCGCTATGGTGTGCTAATACTATACTTCTGTACATTTTTGTACAGATCCAGGTATTTGATTGATAGTAGCTGTGCGGGTCGTCGCGGTGGAGACTCAAGGTAAACCTGCTGCTGCATTTGCAAGCCTCGGAGTCACCTTCATTTGTACTTATTTCCATTGGTTCCTTTTGTTCCAGAACAGTGATGAATTTATTATGTACAACTAGTCCTAGAATGGCTTATGACTTGTACTACCAGTTTTGGGAATTGTAAGTGTTCAGAGTTATCTAATTTGAAGTTAGTGAATATCGATGCTATTTCTATTAATGCTAAGCTTACCTGGTTTAGAGACTAGGTGCCATCACGACTCCTTCAGAGGGATTTTGGGTCATGACAAGTTGGTATCAGAGCTCTAGGTTCATAGGTGCTACGAGTCATAAACAGGTTTAGTAGAGTCTTGTGGATCGGTACGGAGATGTCTGTACTTATCTTCGAGAGGCTACAAAACTAGTAGGATAATCTCACTTCTTCCATTCCTTATCGTGCGATATTGATTCAGATCGAAGAATATAACTTACGTTCATTTACATCCACTCATGTATGATATTACGCTCTCAGTGTCCGCTATGCGCCAGTGGTTTGTGATGCTACAAACGGGCTATGAGGGAGTCAGGGATGCTCAGACATTGTCTCAACGTGTCGTCTAGATTGAAGATACAGAGGTCTTGAGAGGCTATTTAGTTGTTCATATGGAGGTGCATCGGGTTACGACATCTGGTTGATGAGTACGAGCTTGAGAAGGTTTAATTGGTTGAATAGTCGTCGAGATTTTGGCAAGGGCACGAGGTTGATGATGATTGAGGATAGTTGGTGGTATTGGAGTACCTTGTGATTGGTGTTGTGCGAGCTGTGAAAGTTAGTTTTATGGATCACCAGATGTTGTTTTTCTATGGCTTCGCGCCAAGTGGAGGAGTCTACTAGCGGCATTCATATTGTAGAGTCAGATTTACATCAGTTATGGCCTGAGTTATGTATATATGTGGTATTGGAAGGTTTCTGAAATTTGTATATGACTAAGGCCTGAGATCTTTCATGGGATGATATTGGGGCTTACGATGTTTCCACATCATTAATAAATCTACATTTCACTATCAATGGGAGTCAAAGAAACAACTCTAGATTCATAGAAGGTCTATTTAGCATGGACAATTGTGTTTGTGGTAGAACGGGGTGCTTCAAAGTAAATGTGGTGGTTTATGAGCTTCTAGGTTACTGTCACGACCCAAACTGATGGGCCGCAATGGGCACCTGGTACCTTACTCAATCGAGTACCAACATAACGTATCTTTTTGTATCATACTATCATAGGTAAATGAGCCAGAGAGGCTATCGTCAGATAAGTAGAATAAAACATGGAGGAATACTCGACATTGGACGATCCAACATGTAATTCAAACTTATACATATGACCTACGGGCCTATAAGGCCGACATGATTCTTTATATACTCAAAACATAGGCCGACAAAGCCATACAAGAATCCGTATACATGACATCTGTCTACAAGCCTCTAAGAATACATAATATCATAAAGTTTGGGACAGAGCCCCACCATACCAAACAATACACATCTAAATCATATTGACCAAACAAGCAACTCCGGAGCAAATGTTGTGCACCAACATCTTCCGCTGAGCTGATCGCCTACTTGGAGGACTCTCGACCTATCTATCGGGACCTGTGAGCATGAAACGTAGCATCCCCAGGCAAAAGGACGTCAGTACAAATAACGTACCGAGTATGTAAGGAATGAAAATCAGTAAATAATAGACATGAGAGAAACATGAAGTAAAAGACTCGACAATTACATCTGAATAGCTCTGTGAAATCCTTTAATATTTAAAATTTCATGCATATACGTATAAATGTCATGTTGTGCATAGGTACATGTGTTCATAACATCATCAAGCATCTGAGGGCATCCCATCATATCATCTCAGCCACTATGGGCAAAATCATCAACGTATACCAGCTGATCAGGTGGTGGTGCGTATATAACATCATAACCTTTTTCCCATATCCCATATAAATATAATATACATATATATGCGTATATAATGCCATCTGGTCATGGGTCAATGTACATGTATAAATGCATGAAATACATAAAAAATACGTTAATAAGATTTTCTTGGAATGCCATAAAAATCCATATGCCTTTCGGATAAACATTATCAAATATGTATTTTTCTGGGACCCATGAATAGAAGATAATAATATTCACATGGGGAATCAAGAATACAGACCCCCTAGTATTTCTATGAATAGAGTAATTTATGAAAACTGTGCGTTTGCTCATTTCTTCTGTATAATTTGGACCATTCCAAAATGAAAGAAGAGGTAGCCTTAACATACCTGGAGTCGGGAAAAATCCGAATGATATTCTTGGAAAAGGTTGCACCGTACTCTCTTAGAATCGTAAAATCTCACGTTGCTAATGTGCTAAGAAATCTCGTTGGATTTATTTTGTAGGAATTGGTTGAAGATTTCTTAGAAATTTCTTTGAAGACTTTAGGAATATTTGTAGGAATTGTTACTGACTGATGTAGTGTCTTTGAATTGGAAAGATATGAATAAATTGCTATTGTTTGATTGTAGAGTTTTGTAAGGATTCACATTGGTATCCATCTGAATGTAATGTATTGAGAATGTTATAAATGGGTTATTATGTAACTAAGGCATTAGTTTGTCACCTAATCAAGAATGACCATGAGTCATTTGTTTGGTTAGCTCTTTGCTGCCACGTGGGGGTGGGGTGGGGTGAGAAAAGTTAATTTTTATCCACTTATTAGGTAATTAGGTAATTCTCGTTACCCGATAATTAACCAATTACCCGCATAATTAAAAATTATCTCAAATTACTTAAAATTCTACTTATTTTTAATACACTTTATACATCCTACTATCATGGTCATATGGTACCTTGTATGGTACTAGTCTATAAATATCGAGTATTAATGTTCGGCTCGAATTTTATCCCAACATGCCAAACTTGGACGAAAATTTATTTTCTTTGACTTGCTTCCCCTCTCACCTTCACGAATTTACTCATTACTTATTTGAAATAGCATAATCCTTATAATCTCCAAATAATCTTTTCCTTGGACTGCTGTCAATTACCTTACGACAAATTCAACGTAGAATACTACATGGTACAATATCGTCGTAATTTAATACTGTGAAGTGTAACATCATTGTAATTAGTACTGCAAGGCGTACCATCATCGTAATATAAAACTGTGGGACGTAATATTGTGGGGCGTAACATCATCCCCCCCGTTGGAACATTCGTCCTCGAATGTTGACTGATACTTTTATCATTTTCATAACTTATAGCTTTTGTGAATACCATGATACCCTCCTTGCCGTTTAGGTAGTTGTTCTGTGAATAAATTCAAAGACCAGGGCATTTCCCCCTTTAAGCCTCTTTCTCACACCACGACTTATAGTCAAAATCCTTCTAATCTCGTAACTGTTGCTACCTTCTATCATGCAGCTTTTACGACTTCTAACTTTGTATGTGCGTCTATGCGACTCCTCTCTTCTCTTTCCTCCAGCTTTTAGCCAATATCTAGGCTTCACTTTGTTAACATATATAAAATTATGTTAAGTTTTCCCTCCGGGCATCATTAGCTTTAATACATCTACGTAGGCCATACTATACCATAATTCTTACTTCGATTTATCATTGTGGAGGTCTGCTACCAAATTGCATCTTACTCTTGTTGCTTATCCCATATGTATAAATCTAAGTCCTTTAATGCTTCATTATTACTATTTAAGAATGACAGCCTAGTCTCATATTATACTTTGTGACTGTTGTCCATCCTTTGTTGATTCACCTCAATATTGATCTACAATATACTACTGATAACTTGAAACTTTTTTATGTAATACCTTGCCACTAAGGCTTACGTCTCATCGGGGGATATCTGAAGTGATTAGACTAATCCACCTGGGGCGATACTATACTTTCATAACCGTATTTCATAGCATCCCAATGTGATCCACCTTACGTGGGTATTTTAATCCCGTACAATTCATGAAATCCCCTTCAAATCATTACTTAATTGAAGGCCTAAACGTCATCCTTTATCTATCACAATTACACCCTCATTATACTGTTAGGGAAACATTCCATCTCTTCTAAGTGCCATTAGTCTTAGACTCGTTTGATTTCATTCAGGCTATACTAAACTTTGTATAATTTAGAGAAACCATAATCTCTCTTGTTTTTATGGGCTTAATCCCGAGGAAATATCCATTCTCGTCACCTTCTCACTCACCCTTTCTTGTTCTTACTCTTGTCTTCCTATACCCTTATCGCTCTATCATACTTTAGCTTGCGACCTACATATATCCATTTATACTGCTCGCAATCTTGCTTCACCATAGATTTCCTTATATTATTCTGGAACATCAAGAGAGACATTTCATTGTCTCCAACTCTTCTTTACTCTCTTGGCTAGATCTCTCGGTACCTAGAACCCATAGGCTGGAAAATATACCATTGACGATGTTTCTATCATTCCTGGATACTAAATCCCTGTGCTTCTAGCCTTCTATCTAAAGTATGGACTATTCACAGCTTTCTGCATTTAAAGTATCCCGTACGTTATTGTCCTTTACCTTACTTACCTTAAAATCTCGCATCGTATCTTCTATATTTTTCACGACCTCCCTTACAATAGGTATAATTCACGTCCATAACTTGAAGCTCTATTATAATACCTGCATCGCTAGTGCATAAACAATCCAGGTAGGAGCTTCATGCTGACTTCTTATAAGGCAGGTGCCCTGGTTTTATCGTAGAGCTATCATAAAATATGGCTACTGTAATATCTCTCTTACACCTCTGATATTAAGAGTGATTCTACAATGTTCTCAATCACGATGTCCATAATTTCCTGGGTTCAATAATCAAACTCCTGATTTACTTAGTTGATGTAACTCTTTAGTTTCCTCTTTCCTCTGATAAACCTTTATAAGATTAAGCTATCTTCCGATATGCAGCTCATAGTGTTAGTTATTACTTTATCCCTTCAAGGATGCTATGGAATATCCATGATTCAATCTTCTAATGATTCAATCCTTTGTCTGTGACTTGGGCTCAATTCTTTCTTTTAACTTATACCGGAATCTTCTACGACTGTATGATTATCAACATATATGCTGCATGGATAATATTGTGAACTCTTAAGTGTGTTCATAATGTAACTAACTCTGGATCATTGATCGAATAATTCCTTTCATTCCTTCTCATCTTTCTTTAAATGTAAGCTATTACTTTTCCTGATCTTTCTGCCCCCTTGTTGCGTGCATACTTAGCTTATCTTAGTTCCCATGCATGCTAGAGTTTTTGGGCAACTCATATGATCTCGAATATTCCTTTTGATTTTACTTCCCATTCATTAGCCACGGTAGGTGCCACTTTCTTTGGAGCGCTTACAATGTTGTTGTGAGACTGTTGTTTCACGACCATTTCCTCTTTAGGTCACTATGCTTAGGTTGAAGTCTTCTTCTTTATTTCCTCAGCTAGTCTTTCATTGCAGTATTTAGGGAGGACTTTCCGACTCTTGTAAAGCTGTGAGATTATTACATCGTATACTCGACGAAATTTTCGATATCCTTCCTCGTCTATAATTATCCGTAGTTACTTATTTCCACGCTCTTGTGCTTGTAGGGTTGCTTCTGAACTGATATATTGATTGTCTTCCCAATATCGCTCTCTTTTATCTCTGTAACACTCATACAGTACCTTTGACAACCCAAACACCTATTTGAATATTTCTCAAAGGTCACGATGTCATAACTGCAAGGCTGAATTCATTATACTGGATTTTACTATGTTTATCTTGCATGATCTATTGATTTATCTGTATCTTCTTGTCTAGCCATAACCAAGCTCTTCCTGAATCAACTGCTAACTGCTCGTTGGCCCATTCTCATATCAATATTTCACGTAAACTTTCTTGGATTATTTCCTTTATCTTAACTTACCTCTCGTACTGGCTCTTTTTTTAATCCCAGGCCGAAACCCTTACTTCCCCTTCTTGACGTCGTGCTTGCATAATGTTCTAGAATCGTAGCATATCTGTAGGATTTGGATAAGTTCAATCTCATCCCTTTTTCATTTTACCGCATTCTTCCTTTAACACTCCATGATTACTAGAACCACTAAATTCTGACTTCACTCCATATCACTCCATATTCCCCTCTTTAGGGGAGTACTAAGAGCTGGATCTACGACGATCTATCTATAGATGTTTTACCTCTTCATCTTTGGCATCTTTTCACATCATCGATTACCCTTACTCGCCTTGCAATAATGCTTTTTGTACCAAGGATAACAAAATTCCTTACTCGTGAGGATGACACTTAGTGTAACTGGCACACATAGTCCCTTAAGCTTAACTTTGCTCATATTGATTGCTTTAAGGAAGCGTCTTCTTAAATGACCTTTAAAGGGTATTCTTTTGTCGTCCATTCTATTATCGCCGGAACGCAATCTCTAAAATTCTCATGATGCTGACTATTATCATATCACTCAGTCCCCATTTCACGTTTAGTTTATCCTGTTCACTAGCGCATACTAATTTCTATTATTCCGGGGTCTAACTTTTCCTTCCGGTGGTTGCGTTGGAGTCATGAACTTATTTTTCGAAGTGAGGATATGACTTCATGGCCTATATACTTTTGTTGTCCTAAGGCCTGTCACCTCTCGTATGTTCCTTCACTTGACTATAGATTCTGTAATACTATTATCTTTTGATCTACCGTTGTCGTCCATGTATCATATCTTATTCATAATGCTTCATTAACTCTTTTCTTATTTCCCGCTAACATTTATGCCGATCACTTTATTCTGAAAACTCGAACACGACATTCTTTTGCTTTTAGCTCCCCTTTGCTCCATCCAGTGGCTCTTCGGGTTGCTTAACGTTCTCGCACACTAAGTTAATATTTATCCCTTCAAGGATTCCATTTCTATCTTTATAATACTCATATCTAGTTGTACTATTTTAATGTGCGCCATTTGGGTGTCTCACAAGGAGATCTATTAGCACATTTGCAATATCCTTTAGAAATGTCAACTAATGCAAACAATCAATTCACCATTTTGGTTTACTCTAACCCCAGCCAGATCCTGATATCCCGTCCTATTCTTAATCTATACATGTTAGCCCCCAATAGGGTATAACTGACATGGGTGTGTCCAATTATACATACCTCTCTTACAGTTGAGGTTAACTTACAATGCTTATATTTTTCTGCCAGGACTGTAATACTAATAATCCTCATTAACTAGGTGTCTTGTACCATTCTTCACCTTGCTTCTTTTACTTGCTGAAACTTGTGTCTCCCTCCTTATTCATTTTTACCGTAAGAGTGGATATGCATTTTTACCTTAGGGATCCTTATCAAAAAGCTTACATATCTTAGTATACACATGATCTGCTGAATACCTCATATTTATCCATCATAAGCATGATGCAAAACTCAAGTTCCTCTGACTCAACTCTTCCACAACTATATCTCTTACCAAATGTCTTTTTGGATATAGGTATCGTTGTACTATAAGTAAGATAGAGTTTAGGAAATTGAGTTCTTACAACTGAGCTCTACCACACGATCTAGAGTAGGAAGAAAGAGTGACAATCCTAAATGCCCGTAGCCTCCTGCTTATAAGTGTGGTGCACGACATACCCATAAACAAGACTCTACTAGACCCGGATTGTAGACTCCCTAGGACAGAACCTTTCTGATACCACTTTTGTCACGACCCAAACTGATGGGCCGCGATGGGCACCTGGTACCTTACTCAACCGAGTACCAACATAACATATCTTTTCGTATCATACTATCATAGGTAAATAAGCCAAAGAGGCTATCGTGAGATAAGTAGAATAAAACATAGAGAAATACTCGACATTGGACGATTCAACATGTAATCCCAAATTATACATATGACGTAAGGGCCTATAAGGCTGGCATGATTCTTTATATACTTAAAACATAGGCCGACAAGGCCATACAAGAATCCATATACATGACATCTGTCTACAAGCCTCTAAGAATACATAATATTGTAAAGGTCGGTAAAGAGCCCCGCCATACCAAACAATACACATCTAAATCATACTGGCCAAACAAGAAACTCCGGAGCAAATGGAGTGCACCAACATCTTCCGCTGAGCTGATCGCCTACTTGGAGGACTCTCAACCTATCTATCGGGACTTGTGGGCATGAAACGCAACTTCCCAGGCAAAAATAACGTACCGAATATGTAAGGGACGTCAGTATAAATAACGTACCGAGTATGTAAGGAATGAAAATCAGTAAATAATAGACATGAGAAAAACATGGAGTAAAAGACTCGACATGTACATCTGAATAGCTCTCTGAAATCCTTTAATATTTAAAATGTCATGTATATATGTATAAATGTTATGTCGTGCATAGGTACATGTGTTCATAACATCATCAAGCCTTCGAGGGCATCCCATCATATCATCTCGGCCACTATGGGCAAAATTATCAACATATACTAGCTGATGATGTGGTGCTGCGTATATAACATTGTAACCTTTTTCCCATATCCCATATAAATATAATATACATATATACGCATACATAACTCCATCTGGTCATGGGTCAATGTACATGTATAAATGCATGAAATGCATAAGAAATACGTTAATAAGATTTTCTTGGAATGCCATAAAAATCCATATGCCTTTCGGATAAACATTATCAAATATGTATTTTTTTGGGACCTATGAACATAAGATAATAATAATTCACATGGGGAATCAAGAATATAGACACCCCTAGTATTTCTATGAATAAAGTAATTTATGGAAACCATGTGTTTGCTCGTTTATTCTGTATAATTTGGACCATGCCAAAAAGAAAGAAGGGGTAGCCTTAACATACCTGGAGTAGGGAAAAATCCATATAATATTCTTGGAAAAGGTTGCACCGTACTCCCTTAGAATCGCAAAATCTCACGTTGCTAATGTGCTAAAAAATCTCATTCGATTTATTTTGTAGGAATTGGTTGAAAATTTCTTAGAAATATCTTTGAAGACGTTAGGAATATTTGTAGGAATTGTTACTAACAGATGTAGTGTCTTTGAATTTAAAAGATATATATGAATTACTATTGTTTGATTGTAGAGTTTTGTAAGGATTCACATTGGTATCCATCTGATTTTAATGTATTGAGAATGTTAGAAATGGGTTATTATGTAACTAAGGCATTAGTTTGCCACCTAATCAAGAATGACCATGAGTCATTTGTTTGGTTAGCTCTTTGCTACCATGTGGAGGTGGGGTGTGAAAAGTTAATCTTTATCCACTTATTGGATAATTAGGTAATGTCTCGTTACCCGGTAATTAACCAATTACCCGCATAATTAAAAATTATCTCAAATTACTTAAAATTCTACTTATTTTTAATACACTTTATACATCCGACTATCATAGTCATATGGTACCTTGTATGATACTAGTCCATAAATATCGAGTATTAATGCTCGGCCCGAATTTTATCCCAACATGCCAAACTTGGATGAAAATTCATTTTCTTTGACTTGCTTCCCCTCTCACCTTCACGAATTTACTCATTACTTGTTTGAAATAGCATAATCCTTATAATATCCAAATAATCTTTTCCTTGGACTGATGTCAATTACCTTACGAAAAATTCAACGTACAATACTATAGGGTGCAACATCATCATAATTTAATACTGCGAATCATAACACCATCGTAATGTATTACTGCAAGGCGTAACATCATCGTAATATAATACTGCGGGATATAATATTGACGTAATATTGTGGGACATAACACGTGGTTCGTACTAGGATTATCTGCACTTAGGTTTTGATTGGAACCATTGCACATCGATGGGGAGAAGTATTACACTAGCGGAAAGACAAGGAGTATCTGAAGAAATGGGTCAGCTCTGTGGTGTTGGGTCAGCATAGCAGTGGAGGTAATTTGTCCTTTTGAATGGGAATTCTCTACCGGCATTTGTGGTAGTACTCTTGGATTGGATGGTTTGTGTGACTCAGTTAAGTGGGGAGGTGTAGTCCTGATGTCTTAGTTGCGTGCGGGAAAATTTCAGAGAGTTGTCGATAGTGTTGGCCACAGCTTGAGTCGGTTGTCTGCTATGGGTACAAGGAAAATGTTGTACATTGTGGTTTTCTCCTGGATGGATATCAAAATTTAGTAGAATGTTGGCGTTATTGGATAGCATATATGAAGGGCGTGCATTTTGGAAAGAACCTTGATTTTTGGAATTGTAGATGCATGGCTATCACTGGGTCTTGAGGCTTTTGAGGTTCAGGTTTACTACGGGGCCGTAAAATCTATATGGGTGCTTCAGTAAGATGATGGGTATGAGTGATGCATCAGCCATTTGATTTACGTAGTTGAGTTTGAGTATGGAAATTTTGGTATTCCTGAGGTTTTGGGGGGCTGGATGTCCCCATATGCGGGCTATTTCTTGTTTGCGGATTGTGAAGGCATGTGTGAATAGGATAACTGATAGCATACATTATCGATAGGTTGCTCTGAACTTTTGGAAGGATATTTATCTAATTGGAAAGGATCAGGATTCGGTTGGGGGTTGTTTGAAAACTCAACGAGAATATGTATTTTAATCAGGTCAAGTTTCTGTACTCTTGTGAGATTGTTATCACGTATATGTTATCAGGTAGAATGGATATTATTTGTGCCCCTGGACTATGTTATATGCTACTCTCTTATGTTGTGATGGGATGTGAGGTTGTATGATTGTTCTCCACGCATGTTGTAATTCCGTTCAGGCCTTATGGCGATATGGGCAAAATGGCCCTCGTGATGTTGATTGGTTTATTGCACCTTAGTTGTGCTTGCTTTCTTCCATGTTTTGTTAATTCTATTCATTTTCCCACATTTATACTTGTGTACTCTACTGCGTTTGATATCAGTATTCATATGATTAGTGAACCCGAGGTCTTTGGCTTGATGAGTATCTGGGAGCGGGCTACACGCCGCATCGGATGTTATGTGGGATACCCTTTTCTTGTGTTTATTTGGTGTTTTGTTTTCCCTCAGTGGGATGATTTAATGAAATTGTACTTTTGTTGTTACACATGTTGTACTTGTTAGATAGTCCTTATACCTTGCTTTCCTTCTATTTCTACTGCATAACTAAGTTATTGCTGAGTTGGTGTACGAGTTGTGTGGCATGAGAATCCGTGTGGTTCTGTGATGAGTTGTTAGTTGGGCTACTTGTATTGGCTGATATGAGGTTCTTAGACCTGGGATTCGCACTATCCTATTGGGGTTGAGGAGTGTTTGGAAGTATGAGACTGTTTCTGCTAAGATTTTGGCAATGGCCCTTGGCGGACGAGAGAGCTTCTTGATTTGTTGACTTCATGGGCGGTTATGAGTCCCTGAATGTTTCTTTATCATGAAAAGCATTGTGGAGGTCCGGAACAAGGTTCTATTCAATGTGAAGTGTATTGCCGATGTCTAGAATGTTATTTGGGCATCTATGGCGGTTAGAACCCGCTGCTGGAGACTCTGAAAGGCCTGAACGCAAAGCTTATCGCAGGCGAGATGAGGCCCTTAAAGAAATCAACACCCTCAGTGGCCTTAATTTGGGCCCTGCATTCTCACTGGGGGAGATCAGGGATGCTCAAGATCAGGATACCGCTGGTGTGGGGGCCTTTCATGGAGGGGAGACATGCTCGAAGACCTCCTCGCTGTTATCGACGACAATATTGACCTCGATGCTCCCGCTGCTCTCGAGGAGGTAGAGAGGCTTTAGCAACAGGTGGTACTCTCAACATATCACTTGTGCTTTTTTGTGCTCGACTTTCTAATTTTTCTGTGTTGTTGTAGGCTAAGAAGATGTATGACCATGCCTTATCTAGGCTCCAAGGCGGGCTTTCATGCTGTGGGAAGGAGGCCGAAAAGCTTACCTCAAAGTTAAAAGAGTCAAGGACCTCCTCTGCCCGAAAGGCGGAAGAGTTGAGAAGGCTTCAAGCCAGTTTGGAGGGAGTGTGCTAGGAAAGGGCTGGCCTTGTTGAGCAGGTAACACGACATCCATGAGTTCGTTTTTTCTTTTTGTAGCTTGATGCTTACAAACTTTGTTTTGTCTTTTGCAGATAGGGCAAAAGGATGCCGTCGTAGGGCGACTTCAAGAAGAGGTCACAGCCAAGTATGCGAAGATCCTCGAGCTGAGAGGGAAAAATGAGGCCATGGCCTTGGAGATGGACATTTTGCGGTCGGAGCTGGCATCGACCCGGGATCTTCTTCAAAGCGCCCAAAAGGAGGTTGCTGCACTATCTACGGCCATGTGTGAGGTCAAAGATGATGCGTCTTCATACAGATAAGATGTCGCTACTGCGAATGAACAAGCTCAAGAAATATTGGGGAAAGACAAGTAGAAGCTGGATAGGGTCGTCGCTTACGCTCGTGCAGAGGTAAGGATGCAAGCTTTCGAGGAAGCAAGCAGTAAAGGCACCAATCTCTCAGTTGAGAATGAGGAAGCTCGAGACTTGGAGGAAAAAATTGGCATTCTCGGCTACTTCGGATGGGGGTTTCGGAGATGACCCGGAGAAGAATAGGCCCACGTCATCTTCCATTATTTTTTGTGTATGAACTTCTTGGGGGAAAAGGTCTTGCAAAGACGCCCCTTGTAAATATATTTTTGGCTATATAAGAATTTTTTTTGCTTCAAGTCTTCGAATTTATTCTTAATGCTTATGTAAAGTTAGCATGTTGAATTTTGACGTTGGATCTTCGGAGACCATATTTGCATTAGTTGGGACCCTCGAGATCGGGCACCATCTCGAGATTGGATCAATAGCCTTTTAGAATCGATGCTTGTGACAATAGAAATCTTCGGGGTCTCAATAGCCCCCGAGCGCTGTGCGCCAGTATCGTTTATGTGCCACGGTTGTGAAGCTACCGGGGTGGTCCCACCGGTACACTTTCCCAAAAAATGGCACTGACAAGGTCAGAATTAATTGGCCTTCAGGATAGGCAAACAGTCGCTGCTTGCTCTATATATATGCATTTGCTTACCTTTTGTCTGAGGTCTCCGCTACTTTGAGAAACTATCCCTCTTATAGAGCTCTTTTCTGTGCTAGTTCTCTTACCATCCCAAAAAGATTTCACCCAAGCCTTTATCTTCCATAGATGCTACGTCAAAACCCATTCACCAAGGAGAGGATAGTTACGCCTCTGCATCACGCTTGATCGGTAGTACACCACCGGTATCTGGCGAGCTACCCTCGAGGTGCTTTGTCATGAGGAGGGACTTTGCGTTAGAGAGACCTCCCAATGTTCAGGGTCATTGGGAGCATGCATCGAGGTTTATTTCCTCAGTAGGGGAGGAGCACCTCGAGGTAGTTAGAAAAGACTACGGATGGGGAGAAAAAGTGGTACTGCAAGTGCTTTCCCCGGAAGAGAGCATCATGGCTCATGTCGAGGGGTTTTTGAACGTGTATACGTACCCATTTACGTTGGCCCCCCTCGATAGAGTCGTGCTCGAATTTTGTAGGAGATGTCAGGTTACTCTAGCACAGGTTCACCCATCGTTTAGGAGGATAGTGCTAATGGTAAGGTATTTTGCGGATAAAGCCGGGCTCTAGTTCACCCTCAATCATCTTCTTAGACTGTACCGGCCCTTGCATCGTCGAGGCCTGATTACTCTACGACGTCGATCCACTCGGCCCTTTATTGTTAGTAATGAAGAAGATGGGGAGCGAGGGTGGATGAGTCATTTCGTCCGAGTGCGGACTGTCGATATCATCCCCGTAGAGTTCCTTCCATTTCCTGAGAAATGGAATTTCACACGTAAGTGGTACACTTATGTTCTTATTATTTTTTCCCATGGTGAAGGAAGACTCTGTAAAGATGCTTTCCTTTCCTTTCCTTTTTGCAGCAATCCCATGGATGCCATACGAGGTTCCCCACCTGGCGGATTGGTCTCGGAAACTGGTAGCTTGTTCGACTTACGATGAGCGTAAGTGGTGAGATCTGGCCAAGGGTAGATGGGAGGCAAAACATCATAGTACGTGGTGTGCAGCTTGATTCCTTTGAAAGGTACTTCCTTTTATGTGTACTAACTCTGTTACCGTAGGTATCAGAGATTTTTTTGAGATGAGGTTGTGCCCCCTCGGGAAGGAGGAAGAATTGTCATCTTTGGGGTCGAGGACCGACAACAAATGGAAGGGGTCCCCGAAGGATGAGAGTGCTCATAGCGAGGCTAGCCCTGCTTGAAGGCTCAAAGAAGACGTATCTGCTGATCCTATGGCACCTGAGGCTTCTAGCCTTGGAAAAGCGGTTCCTCTCTCGCCGCCGTCTTCATTTCCCGTCAAAGGTACTTCGAAGGGTGTTCGAGACCAGGGCCTGCCAAAATCAAGCGAGGTCTCGAGCGTCTGTACCCCCACCGAGGTTGGTTCAACTGGGGCCGGTGAGACCAGGCCAGCAGGCGCATGCTCGACCTTCGAGGAGGTTAAACGGCTTTGTTCTATGGTGAGCTTTGGTCGACTTCATTGATCTTATGATTTTACATTTTTGTTTTCTTAGCGAGCTTCTTTTTCATAGGCCTTTGCCAAGCTCAAGTCCGAGCTGCTCCGCTGTGAAGCCCAGTTAAGGAATGCCTTGGATAGGGAGAAATCCCTCAGCCTCCTTTGTGATGAAAGGGGAAAAGAATTGAGGCACCTTCGCTACGAGGCAAATCGAAGCCTGAACTACGAGAGCCACCTTGAGAAACATGTAACCTTTGTTCTGAGGGAGTGCATGCTCCTTTTTCTATCCTCAGAGATTAATATTTTGATACCTCAGTTGCAGAGCAAGATAGAGTATTTAGAACGCCTTTGGGGCGAGGTTGGCCAGGCCAAGCATGAGTGTAACAAGCTAAGGGCTCAGATAGATGTCCATGTTATATAAATCAATATATCTCGTTAAATCCAATTTCAGTAAAAATCCTTTGAAAAATGTCTTTCTAACAGTTTCAACAGAGATTTAATGAAGTTTAAAATAAAATGATAAAAATCATAAATAGCCCCTCGGGCAAGACATGTATCGTAAATCGCCCCTCATGCATAATATCAATTAGAACCATCCCCTCGGGCAACCTCACAATCACTCGTAATCAGCCCCTCGGGCAACACAAAAATCAAGATCAGCCCCTCCGGAAATATCATATCACTCACTCTGGGTACCCGCGCTCACTGGGGTTTTTAGACTCCGGAGGGGCTCCTACAGCACAAGGTTTCTTCGCTCGAGGTGCAACTCCGGAACACCTGTGAAAACAGCTCGGTTCAGACGAGTAGGATTGCAAGGCTTGAGTCCGACCTTTTGGAGATGAAGGCCGAGGTCGTGGACGCCCGGACTGAAGCTGAAGAAATTCGGGCTAAGGCCGACAGGAAAGTGGTTGTCTATTTAAAAGATGTTGTTGAGGTTCGAGCAAAGTTGAGAGGTTCTTTTGATTGAGAGAGCAGAAGTAATGATTATGCCCAGTGCAAATCTCGGAGGGAAACCCTAGAAGAGATCACGCCTGAGTACCAGCTAACCTACTTCAAAATTCCTGGGTCGGACTTTCTTGTTGTAAGCGCGGGCCATTCTTCGTTGGTACAACTGTCCGTGACAAACCGCGGCCATTCATTTTTCATTGATCAAAGTCAACTGCTCCAATCGAGTCTTAACCCATTCGCTGTCCTCGATTTCTGCTTCAACAATGGTTAGAAGCGAAGGGATTTCTACTTCTGCTGGTATCACGGCCTCGGTCCCATAAACCAAAAGATAAGGAGTTGCTCCTACTGACGTGCGTACCGTAGTACGATATCCCAACAATGCAAATGGTAACTGCTCGTGCCACTGTCGGGAACTTTGGATCGTTTTCCTCAAAATCTTCTTGATGTTTTTGTTCGCCGCTTCTACAGCACCATTGGCCTTTGGCCGATAAGGAGTAGAATTCCTATGCGTTATTTTGAATTGCTCGCATACATCTCCCATCAAGTGACTGTTCAAGTTTGTTGCGTTATCTGTAATGATAGTCGCAGGAATACCGAAACGACAGATAAGATTTGAGTGTACAAAATCCACTACAGCTTTTTTAGTGACCGACTTGAGAGTGACAGCCTCTACCCATTTTGTGAAGTAGTCGATGGCAACCAGTATAAATCTGTGTCCATTTGAAGCCTTTGGCTCGATTGGTCCAATGACGTCCATGCCCCAGGCGACAAATGGCCAAGGCGCAGACATGGGATGCAGTTCTGTGGGAGGTGCATGAATCAAATCACCGTTCACCTGACACTGATGACACTTCCGAACGAAGCTAAAGCAGTCCTTTTCCATGGTCATCCAGTAATAATCTGCTCGAAGGATTTTCTTCGCTAAGACATACCCGTTCATGTGAGGTCCGCACACACCTGCATGTACTTCGTGCATGATCTTTCTCGCCTCCTCGGCGTCGACACATCTTAGTAGGTTGAGGTCCGGGGTCCTCTTGTACAACAATTCACCGCTCAGAAAGAAAACACTTGCATGCCGCCTAATGGTTATCTTTTGATCTCCAGTAGCATGCTCGGGGTATTCTTGCGTCTTCAAGAACCTCTTGATGTCATGGTACCAAGGCTGCGTATTTGATCCCGCCTCTATTACATTGCAGTAACCGTGTCTTTCCCAGATTTGGATTTCCAAAGGATCGACGTGGGCGTTGCCCGGGTAGGGTAGCATTGAAGCCAGAGTAGCAAGTGCATCCACTAGTTCATTGTGACACCTCGGGATATATCTGAACTCTATTGTTTTAAAACGCTTACCGAGGTCCTCCACGTGCTGTCGGTAAGGGATAAGTTTGACATCCCGAGTTTCCCATTCGCCTTGGGCTTGCCGGATGATCAGGTCAGAATCCCCCATTATCAGTAAGTCTTCGACATCCTGATCGATCGCCATGTGCATGCCCATAATGTAGGCTTCATACTCAGCTGTATTATTTGTGCAAAAGAAACGTAGTCTAGCTGTGGCGGGATAATGCTGACCAGAAGGCGAAATCAAAATTGCCCCGATCCCCACACCTTTGGCATTCACGGCTCCATCAAAGAACAACTTCCAAACATGAGCGTCCTCCGAGACCACTTCTACGGTGTTTACTTCTTCATCTGGAAAGTAGGTACTCAATGGCTGGTATTCCTCATCGACCGGATTTTCGGCCAAATAATCCGCTAGCGCCTGGGCTTTCATTGCCGTGCGAGTGACATAGACTATGTCGAATTCAGTAAAAGATTTGCCACTTAGCCAGTCTTCCAGTAGGCATTGGTTTCTGAAATATATACTTCAAAGGATCCAACCTGCTTATGAGGAAGGTAGTGTGAGTTTGAAGATAATGTCTCAGCTTTTGAGCAACCCATGTCAAAGCGCAACATGTTCTTTCCAGCAGAGTGTACTTGGCCTCATAGCGGTGAATTTCTTGCTCAAGTAGTAGATTGCTTGCTCCTTCTTTCCGGTTATGTCGTGTTGCCCGAGGACGCAACCGAAAGAATTCTCCAAGACTGTCAGATACAAGAACAGTGGTCTCCCTGGCTCCGGCGGGACCAAAACTGGGGGATTCGAAAGATATTCTTTGACTTTATCAAAGGCTTCTTGACACTCAGCCGTCCATTTGATCGTTATGACGCTTAAATGATAACGATAGTATCGTTTCTCTTATTGTAGACTAAGGAGTTTTGACAATTGCATAGCTTGAGATTGGGGCAGTATATACAAGGTATGTGAGGCTATCCCTTTCCTTCTTTTGCACGACTCCGATTGTACATAATGTAATGAACGATCTTCCAAGATACTCTACTCTTAGAAGCTAGCAGTACTTACATTGTTTTCCCTCTTATGGAACGATTGATGTTAATGTTGCTTCTCTTAGTCTTATGTTATCAATGTTGTTGGTACTTCCTGATTCTTATAAGGTTCATAGTGAAGAGTTAGTCCTAATAACGTGTACAGAGGATACCGACCTTACGTCACTCCGAAAGGTTTAGAATGTGATTCCATGAGTCGAGCATGCATTATATATATGTATCTATTTTACTCTACCGAGCCACGCTATAGTTGGCCGGGTACGGCACCTATTGTGCAACCACTGATCAGTTGGGTTTTACCGAGCTCCACGTGGCCGGGTACGATTCTACCGAGCCTATTATGGCCGGGTACGATATGATGATGATGATGCCCACAGAGGCGAATGCTTTAAAGGTTTATGTATTTATACATATGTATCATGCATTTCATGTAAGTAGCCCTCAGAGGTACTAAGATGTTACAGGTTGTATATTCTCTATCCTTGCTTACATTACTGATCGTATTTATGGTTCCTTGCCTTACATACTCAGTACTTTATTCGTACTGACGTCCTTTTATTTGTGGACGCTGCATGTCGTGCTGCAGGTCCTGATAGACAGGCAGGTGCAGCTCCCCCACCACAGTAGACTGTCCAGTTCAGCGGTGATTGGCGAGATCCCTTCTCCGGACTTGCCTTGGTCTTGGTATGCAATTTTTGTTATAGACATTATGGGTATGTCGGGGCCCTGTTCCGGCTATGTTGCAACACTTATGTTCTTTTAGAGGCTCATAGACAGGTGTCGGCTCATGTATAGTTTGGTATGCCTTGTCGGCTAGTTTTTGTTGTATAGTCTTTCATAGTAGCGTGGTAGCTCATACCTTATACGTAGTTTCTTGATTGTCTGGTCATCCCCTGCTATGTATGTTCATGCCGTCATATTTTATTGCTGGTTGTCCATGATCTAGGTCTACCATTTATATTGATCTCGTCAGCCTTAAAAGATAATAATGAAGGTTAGATGAAATGTACGTTGGTGCTCGGCAAGTGTGGTCGGGTGCTAGTCATGGCCCTTCAGTTTGGGTCGTGACAAACTTGGTATCAGAGCAAGTCTGTCCTAGGGGTTGTCTATGAGCCGTGTCTAGTAGAGTCTTGATTATGGATGTGTAGCGCGCCACATTTATAATCAGGAGGCTACATGACATCTAGGGTTGTTACCTTCTTCCTGAATCTAGATCGTGCGTAGAGTTGAGTCGTAAGTGTTCGTCTCTAATATTCACCTTGTTTTCTTTCAGCGATGCCTTCGACTAGGAAGCAAACAATTAGTAGACAGCTTGATACAGCTGCGGGAGAGGGTACCAGTCAGGTGCCCCAAGCCAGAGCAGGCCAAAGTGAGGCTCAGAGTGAGATGTTGTATCATACCTCATCTACCCCGTCTCCTCCAGAGGATATTAGGAGGCACCCAACACCTCCAGTTCCTCCGTCTGGCACTACAGACTAGGATATGCGGAGTGCTTTGCAGTTATTGACTAGTTTGGTAGTTGCTCAGGCTCAGAGGCAGAATACAGGTGCTGTTGATAAACCAATTAGTACGAGAATTCGTGATTTTATTAATTTAGACCCTCCAATGTTTACCGGATCAGACCCCAAGGAGGACCCGCAGACTTTTATTGACCATGTTCATCATACACTGCGGGTTATGCATGTTAGTGATACAGAGGCAGTAAAGTTGGCTTCTTATCGGCTACGGGATTTAGCGGTTCTCTGGTATGATAGTTGGGAGAGATCCAGGGGTCCGAACGCTCCTCTAGTTGTGTGGAAGGAATTTTCTAAGGCCTTTCTTTGTCACTACTTGCCAGTTGAGATACGATGAGCTAGAGCTGATAAGTTCTTGAACCTTAGACAAGGTAATATGAGTGTGTGAGAGTACAGTATGCAGTTCGATTCTTTAGCAAGGTATGCTCCCCATATGGTGGCCGAGATGAGTGATAGGGTGCATTTGTTCGTGAACGGATTGGGACCACATCTGATAAATGAGTGCACGACAGCCTCCTTGGTGGAGGGCATGGATATTTCCCATATTCAGGCTTATGCCCAGACCCTAGAGGATCGTAAGCTCCAACAGAGGGCAGATATGGAGCAGGATAGGGGCCAACATAAAAGGGCGAGATTTGCAAGATATTCTAATGACTTCAGAGGCAGCGTCAGGCCCCAGTCTTCGAGGAGTTCGGCGCCACCTGTAGCTAGTGCTTCTCCACAGTTTCAAAGGCCTCGATATGATCGATTTACCCATTCTCGTCCAGGTCAGAGTTAGCAGGCATCAGGCTCGCAACATCACAGGGATACTAGTCAGACGAGACCAACAACACCACGTTGTCATCAGTGCGGCAAGGCCCACTTTGGACTGTGCCATTGAGGTTCTGATGTATGTTATTCTTGCAGACAGGTTGGCCATATGATGCGAGATTGTCCTAACAGGGGAGGTGATGGTATGGCTCAGCCGACTGGATTTGTGTCTGCTTCTTCCTCATCAGTTCGACCTCCAGCACGGGGTTTTCAGCAGTCGACAGGTCATGGTAGAGGTAGAGGTGCAATGCCGAGTTTGAGTGGTGGTCAAAATCGAACCTATGCTCTAGTAGGTCGACAGGATCTTGAGTCGTCTCCAGATGTTGTTACAGGTATATTATATGTGTTTTCTTATGATGTATATGCACTGATTGATCCGGGATCTACATTATCATATGTTACACCCTTTGTGGCTAATAATTTTGGCATTGAACCTGAATTGATAAGTAAACCCCTTGCGGCATCTACTCCGATATGAGATTCTGTGATTGCTAGAAGGGTATATAGAGGTTGTACTGTGATGATTTGTAGTCGTCAAACCTCGGCAAATTTATTTGAGTTAGAAATGGTTGATTTTAATGTGATAATGGGAATGGACTGGTTGGCCTCATGCTATGCAAATGTTGACTGTCGTACGAAGATGGTTAGGTTTCAATTTCCTGGTGAACCCATCATTGAATGGAAAGGGAATATTTCTACATAAAAGGTAGGTTTATTTCCTATCTTAAGGCAAGGAAAATGATCTCAAAAGGTTACATTTATCATTTCGTCCGCGTTAGGGATGCGGAGGCGAAACCGCCTACTTTACAATCAATCCCCGTGGTCAACGAATTCCCAGATGTTTTCCCAGATGAACTCCCAGGCCTTCCTCCTAAAAGGGAGATTGAGTTTAACATTGATGTGTTGCATGACACTCAACCGATCTCTATCCCTCCATACAGAATGACCCCGACAGAGTTGCGAGAGTTGAAGGTGCAGTTGAAGGACTTGCTGGATAAGGGCTTCTTTAGACCTAGCACTTCACCTTGGGGTGCACCAGTCCTATTCGTGCGGAAGAAAAATAGGTCGTTACGGATGTGTATCGACTATCGACAGTTGAATAAGTTTTCTATAAAGAACAAGTATCCATTTCTAAGAATTGATGACCTGTTTTACCAACTCTAGGGTGACAAGTATTTCTCCAAGATTGATTTACGTTCAGGGTATCATCAGGTGAGGGTTAACGAGAAGAATATTCCAAAGACGGCCTTCCGGACAATATACAGGCACTTTGAGTTCTTGGTGATGTCGTTCGGGCTAACAAATGCCCCAGCAGCTTTTATGGATCTCATGAATACTATATTTAGGCCCTATCTTGATGTGTTCGTGATTGTATTCATTGATGACATTCTAGTATATTCTCGTTCGGAGGCGGAACATGTGGGCCACTTGCGGATAGTATTACAAACGCTTCAGGATCGTAAGTTATATGCTAATCTCTCCAAATGTGAATTTTCGCTGAACTCAGTAGAGTTCCTTGGCCATGTGATATATGACGAGGGTATTAGTGTCGACACTTAGAAGATCGATGCATTAAAGAATTGGCCGAGACCTACAACACCATCAGAAGTCCGCAGTTTCCTAGGGCTAGTAGGATATTATAGGCGGTTTGTAGAAGGGTTTTCCTCTATATCATCACCATTGACTAAGTTAACACAGAAAGCTACCAAGTTCCAGTGGTCTGACACTTGTGAACGTAGTTTTCAGGAGCTGAAGAATCGATTGACATCCGCACCAGTGCTCACTCTCCCTGAAGGAATAGAAGGTTATGTGGTATATTGTGATGCCTCAGGTATAGGTTTGGGGTGCGTATTGATGCAGCGTGGGAAGGTGATTGCTTATGCATCAAGACAATTGAAGAAGCATGAAAAGAATTATCCAACCCATGATTTGGAATTGGCTGCAGTAATATATGCTTTGAAGATATGGCGGCACTACTTATACGGCGTCCATGTTGACATCTACACAGATCACAAGAGTTTACAATACATCTTCAAGCAGAAAGAGTTGAATTTGAGGCAGCGTAGGTGGCTTGAATTATTGAAAGACTACGACGTCGAGATATTGTATCATCCCGGTAAAGCCAATGTTGTGGCAGACGCTCTCAGCCGTAAATCAATGGGAAGCTTAGTACATATTGAGGCAGGTAGATGGGGGTTGACTAAAGAGCTTCATCAGCTAGCCAATATGAGAATCAGATTGTTAGACTCTGATGATGGAGGTGTTACTGTACAGAATATATCAGAATCATCTTTGGTAGCCGAGGTAAAAACACGACAATATGAAGATCCTATCTTTGTACGATTAAGAGAGAGCATTCAGTAGTGTAAAAGTATGGCTTTTGAGATCGGAAGAGATGGGGCATTGAGATACCAGGGCCGATTATGCGTGCCTAATATGGCAGGGTTGCGAGAGAAGATTATGAATGAGATTCATCAATCCCGATATTCCATCCATCCCGGCTCGACAAAGATGTATCATGATGTCAAGGAGCAGTATTGGTGGGATAACATGAAGAAGTCTATTGCAGAATTTGTAGCCCAGTGTCCCAATTGTCAACAAGTAAAGATAGAACATCAGAAACCCGGTGGATTGCTTCAGAATATAGAGATTCCGACCTGGAAATGGGAGGTGATTAATATGGACTTCATTATTGGATTACCTCGCTCTTATCATAAGTTTGACTCCATCTGGGTGATAATTGATCGACTTACAAAATGTGCCCATTTTCTGCCAGTTAAGACAACTTACACGGCTGAAGATTATGCGAAGTTGTATATCAAGGAGATTGTTAGGCTTCATGGTGTGCCGGTATCTACTATATCAGACCGAGGAGCTCAATTTACAACTAACTTTTGGAGATCTTTTCAGAAGGGTTTAGGCACACAAGTGAATCTCAGCACTGCATTTCATCCGCAGACTAACGGACAGGCTGAACGTACCATTCAGACACTGGAAGATATGCTACGAGCATGTGTTCTAGATTTTAAGGGAAATTGGGATGACCATCTTCCACTCATAGAATTCGCCTACAATAATAGCTACCATTCCAGTATTAAAATGGCCCCATACGAGGCACTATACGGGAGAAGATGTAGATCACCAGTTGGATGGTTCGAAGTCGGTGAAACAGAATTATATGGGCCAGATTTGATTCACCAAGCTATTGAGAAGGTGAAAGTGATACAGGAGCGATTGAGGACGGCACAAAGCAGGCAAAAATCTTATTCTGATGTCCGACGTCGTGATCTAGAGTTTGAGGTTGGTGATTGGGTTTTCCTGAGGATCTCACCAATGAAGGGTATTATGCGTTTTGGGAAGAAAGGTAAGCTGAGTCCAAGGTATATCGGGCCGTATAAAATTCTTCGACGGATTGGACAGGTTGCTTATGAGTTAGAATTGCCATCCGAATTGGAATTTGTCCACCCGGTATTCCATGTATCTATGTTGAGGAAATGTATTAGAGACCCTTCTCGAGTCGTCCCTATCAAAGATGTACAGGTTACAGAGGACCTATCATATGAAGAAGTGCCAGTGGCTATATTAGATCGACAAGTCCGCAAGCTGAGAACAAAAGATGTAGCTTCCATCAAAGTATTGTGGAGGAACAAGAATATGGAAGAAATAACATGGGAAGCAGAAGAGGAGATGAAGTCTAAATACCCGTACCTATTCCAGAATGAAGATAACAAGGATGCTGGTGGAACACATGATACATTGGAAGGTGAAATGGCTCTATGAGGTAAGCAATAACTTGAGAATACTCTTCCTTAATACAAAATGGCGATATGCAGATAATGTACATGTCCATAATGCTTTGCATACTCTTGTAAGGCCATACGTTGAGTTAACCGCTTGCAAGTTTGTCCTCTATTTATGGGAGAAACTTGACCGGAATCCACGATGATTTAAACTCCCCATGAACCCTTACATTCAAGGATGAATGTTCCTAAGGGGGAAGGGTGTTACAACCCATATCCACACGCGTTAGTTCATGCCATATATTAGTTAACATAAATCCAATAAGGAATTACCTTTGAGATGATAAGAAGTTAATCCTATTGGTCTTAAGTGATACAAGGGTGTATAAGGGTGATTAACAAGTATTAGAAGTTAAACGAATCAAGGATGTTGTAACTCATATTTTTAGGTAAACCTAGAGGTTCTTAATACACTCAAAAGGTCACGTATTAAGGTATTTGAATCATATAATATCTGTATCATAAGTCTTGAAGTCAAATGAGTTATGAAACAAAAGTCGACAAACGTTGTTGCAACTTAGGTTCATAAGTTTACTTAAACATTAGGTTAAATTATTCTAAGCTTTTATCCTAATTTGCATGGAATTACGGGGTGATCTACCCACCAAATTAAAGATCTATGAGTCTAGTTTCCAACGTATTAAACCGTTTGTCAATACGATCTCGGAGTATAGAGATATTCATATTTTTGCAAGCCTGCGCAGATTGGTAGATGACAAGTAGGTGCATCACCTACTTGCCAAAATGATAGGACAAAATTAAAAGACCTAAGTCGGACAAGAGAGTAATTTTAAGGGGTTATGAACTCAGTTATTTCATCCATATTTCAGACCCTCAAAACCAAAGTTAACCCCTACAACTCCTCCCCAAAAATCCCACACAAACCCTAATCGATTTTCTCTCTCTTTCAAGTTCTATTTGAAGGTAAAACCTAGAGTTTAAAGAACCAAGGGAAGGGCTGAGTTATCCAACAAGTAAGGTAAGTTAATGCCATCTTTCATACATTTTTCTGTGCTGTGAATTCATGGTAATTCGTTCTATACATGTAAGAACTCACGGGACGGTGATCGAAAGCCGTGAGTTCGAGTTATTCACTTGTAGCAGACTGTTTTGTGGACTGTTTTATGTTGATATTGGGCTGCGTGTTTTACTACTATTTTGTGGAGTTTTGGAGGTGGAAGGGTGTGGAGAAACACCATATATATGTAGGGTTGTGGGCTGATAGTTATTCGTAATATTTCCGGGTCGTTTGACACGACTACGGTGGCCGTCGTATATATGATGTAATTAGGTTGTGCGTGGACTATTTTGGGAGGCTCAATATGTTTATTATTGATGTTGTTTGGGCTGTTTGGTGATTGTTTTGAATGGTGTGAAGTCATATATATAGGGGAGGTGCTGTCCGTTTCAACGTAAAATAGGTTGTGGTCGATACATAATAGTTATGACGCTTAAATGATAACGATAGTATCGTTTCTCTTATTGTAGACTAAGGAGTTGTGACAATTGCATAGCTTGTGATTGGGGCAGTATATACAAGGTATGTGAGGCTATCCCTTTTCTTCTTTTGCACGACTCCGATTGTACATAATGTAATGAACGAGCTTCCAAAGATACTCTACTCTTAGAAGCTAGCAGTACTTACATTGCTTTCCCTCTTATGGAACGATTGATGTTAATGTTGCTTCTCTTATTCTTATGTTATCAATGTTGTTGGTACTTCCTGATTCTTATAAGGTTCATAGTGAAGAGTTAGTCCTAATAACGTGTATAGAGGATACCGACCTTACGTCACTCCGAAAGGTTTAGAATGTGATTCCATGAGTCGAGCATGCATTATATATATGTATCTATTTTACTCTACCGAGCCACGCTATAGTTGGCCGGGTACGACACCTATTGTGCAACCACTGATCAGTTGGGTTTTACCGAGCTCCACGTGGCCGGGTACGATTCTACCGAGCCTATTATGGCCGGGTACGATATGATGATGATGATGCCCACAGAGGCGAATGCTTTAAAGGTTTATGTATTTATACATATGTATCATGCATTTCATGTAAGTAGCCCTCAGAGGTACTAAGATGTTACAGGTTGTATATTCTCTATCCTTGCTTACATTACTGATCGTATTTATGGTTCCTTGCCTTACATACTCAGTACTTTATTCGTACTGACGTCCTTTTGTTTGCGAACACTGCATGTCGTGCTGCAGGCCCTAATAGACAGGCAGGTGCAGCTCCCCTACCGCAGTAGGTTGTCCAGTTCAGCAGTGATTGGCGAGATCCCTTCTTCGGACTTGCCGTGGTCTTGGTATGCATTTTTGTTATAGACATTATGGGTATGTCGGGGCCCTGTTCCGGCTATGTTGTAGCACTTATGTTCATTTAGAGGCTCATAGACAAGTGTCGACTCATGTATAGTTTGGTATGCCTTGTCGGCTGGTTTTTGTTGTATAGTCTTTCATGGTAGCGTGGTAGCTCGTACCTTATATGTAGTTTCTTGATTGTCTGGTCATCCCCTTCTATGTATGTTTATTCCATCATATTTTATTATTGGTTGTCCATGATCCATGTCTACCATTTATATTGATCTCGTCAACCCTGAAATATAATAAAAAAAAAGAGGTTAGATAAAATGTACGTTGGTGCTCGGCAAGTATGGTCAGGTGCTAGTCATGGCCCTCCAGTTTGGGTCGTGACATCTTACCTTCTTCCCCCTTGCACAAGCCTCACAAACTATGTCTTCCTTGAACTTGATGTTAGGTAACCCTATCACCAAGTCCTTAGAGACCAATTTGTTTAGCTGATTCAGACTGGCATGACCAAGTCTTTTGTGCCACAGGAGGGGATCATTATCCAGCACACTTAGGCATGATAGTTCATTTTCTGAGAGAGTGGACAAATCTACAATGTAAATATTATTAACTCTTTTTCCCTGCAAAACAATCTTGTCAGTGGTAAGATTAATCACAAAGCACTTAGTAAAGGTGAATGCTACAAGGTTATCTCTGTCACACAGTTGTGACACATTGATAAGGTTGTATTTCAAGCCATCTATTAAGTAGAAATTCTCAATGGAGTGAGAGTCTATCTTACCTACCTTTCCAATCCCAATTATCTCACCTTTCTTCCCATTTGCAAAGGAGACATTGCCTCCCTTTAAGTCCTTAAGTGAAAGAAATTGGTTCTTGCTTCCTGTCATATGTTTTGAGCAACCACTATCCATGTACCATATTTGGCTACTTCCCTTCACTTAGACCTCTTGTTCATCATCTGATTCTCCTATGGCCATAAGAGCTTGTTCATCTCCAGCTTCATCTTCTGATTCCTCATCTGATGTTTCTCCCCAGGCAGCAACCATAGCCTTTGTTGATCCTTTGTTCCTTTTTGGTTGAACCTGTTCCTTCTTCTTGCTCCTTCGTTCAGCCCTTTCCTTCTTCCACTCAATTTCCCATTGACGGCAGTTCTTGATCATGTGATCAGTCTTACCACACTTCTAGCAGCCCTCATTGGTCTGTTTCTCATGAGCTCTTGGTTTGTTGAAGGTTGTACCTCTTGAAGAACCCTTTCCTCTCATCAAGTAATTTGAAATTTCTAGTGATCATAGCCATTTCATCATCCTCCAAATTTGAACCTTCAGCAATTCTGAGAGCCAGACTTCTTTCCTTGTTGGGTGCATCCATTTTCATGGTCTGCCTTCTCAGTTCATAAGAAGTAAGGTTTCCTATTAGTTCATCCAGCTTGAGGGTAGCAATGTTCTTTGATTCCTGAATAGCAGTGATTTTGCTTTCCCAAGAGACTGGCAGAACCCTGGTCAAAATCTTCTCAACTTTGTCTTCTTCGAGAATAATCCTTCCAAGAGATTTAAGTTCATTTGTCAGTGTGGTGAACCTTGTATACATCTCTTGGATGATTTCTCCTTCCTTCATGGTGAAGTTCTCATACTGGAAGTACAATAGTGTTCCTCTGGACCTCTTCACTTAAGGTGTTCCTTCATGAGCCACTTGTAGAGTGTCCCAGATTTCCTTAGCAGTAGTACAACTTTGGATTCTACTGTACTCATCTGGACCTAGTCCACACACAAGCCATTTCTTGGCCTTAGCATTTTTCTCCCACTTATTCAGGTCTTCAGCAGTGCAGTCAACCCTTGTCTTAGGCACATCCACTCCTTCAGCATTCTTCTTTGTAGTTGCTAGAGGACCATCAGTGACTATGTCCCAAAGCTCATAGTCTTCTCCTATGATGTGATCCCTCATCCTGTTCTTCCACCAAGAATAGTACTGATCATTGAAAAGTGGAGGCCTAGCAGTGGATTGCCCTTCCCAGTTCCTAGGTGGTGCACTCATGTTGATCTTTTCCTAAGGTGTTAGCCTCTTCAAGGATAACCTGCTCTGATACCAATTGATGTTTTAAGCATCAATACCACACAAGAGGGGGGTGATTATGTGGTACCCAATTTTCGATCTAGAAGAATCTGTTCTTCTAGGTGTCTAACTACTACTGTTTGAGGAATTAAAAGTACATAAATTAAAGAACACAAAGATTTTTAAGTGGAAAACACCCGACTCAAAAGGTGAAAAAATCATGACCTACTAATCAGTAGGATTTTTCCCATCACTTCACTAAATCACTGAGCCAAAACAACATTTACAAAACTCTTTGTAAACCTAAGGATTACCTCTAATCCCGTTGTAGCAACCGGCCTCTAACTCTTGTGACAACTTCAAGTTAGCCTATAACTTGAACTCTCAAAGTACCTAATACAATTGCTTCTTTGAAAGCTGGAAAGGTAAAACTTTAAACCACCTACTACAATTGAACAAGAATAAGAAAAAACACAATAGAACTGGTTCTTCTATCTCGTTCAAGTAGCTTCAGGAGTGCACACTCAAATCTCACATAAATTGCTTGCAAAATCGACTTGCTCTTTTGCTTTCAAGTTAGCTTAACTTCTGCGTTTGTGCAATCCATGTAAAAGAGATCAATCACTGTCATTTAATAGGTTAGTAATCAGAGTTTGATTGGGATTCAATTTCTGATCTCTTATCGTAGTTGAGTCCTTGACGATATCAAACTCTAACACTCTCTTTATCTGGATTGTGTTCTCTTCATATAAGGAGACTTTCTCCCCTTATACAATATGCGACCTTTTCAATCAGATCACGAGATATTGCTTCTTGATCAGTGGGACTTATCTCCTTCACGTGCATCTCACATGTATAGGTTGATCATGACTGTGCTTCACATGATGGACCTGGTCCATGACTGAGTTCATTTGTCATTCTTCAAAACTTCACCTGTTCTTGGGCCAACACCCTAGTCTATTACCTTCGATCATTTCCAAATCTATATAGATATGAGATGAATCGAGCACTAATTCATGTTTTCTCTGAAAATTTCTGGTTTTAATCAATTATTCTTGCTTTTCCCTAAAACTAGGGTTCATTATGAGTTGTTTTTTTAAAGGTTTTCTGACTTCTAATGTGTAATCAATCCTCTTTTCATCTTCTTGACTGACTTATGCAAAATATATTCAAACCCTTGTTGATTTCATGAGATACTTTGATTTCCTGATCTTTGCTTCGATTTTGAGTCTTTCAGTGTTACCAACTGTATTAATTCACCCTATATTTTCTGATTTACACATTTCTCCTTTTCAAGTCCATTATTCTATGGGTTTTCCCCTAATTGATCTCTATTAGGTTTTGCATCTGTTTCCGGCTAATTTTTGTACTTCTTGTGAAGTTTTACTTAGCTATTTTCTATATGTGGAAGTTGATATTTCTTTACAGAAATCTGTATCACTTTGAAATTCCGGCTGATTGATTTGCTCTTGATTGTTTCCTTGTTTATGATCTTAATTTGGGCATTCATGCCTTATTTAATTATCTGTATAATTGTGGATCTTTGCTGATTCTTTATATAGTACAATTAAGGTCCATTCCTTAATTAGGACCCTGTTTTACAATTTGATCAAGGAGTCTATTCTGAACTCCTTTATTTGGTTTGAACTCCTTGCCTTATTCAATCCCTATTATTACCTTTTGGCTAATTGCCCCTAATTAAATGAGTCTATTCTGAACTCCTTATGTGATTGGATTCTGTGACCTCTTAATTGCTGGTTTCTGATTCTTTTACCTTATTTGCTGTACTCTTGAACTGCTATATAAACACTCTCATTCTGTTCCTTCAAGACACGGACACTAAGTTCAGAATACACACACTCACACTCAAACTCTCTCTTCTTTCTCTGTTACTTGTGATAACTATTGGTCTAGCCGGATGAAAGCCAAGGCTAGACATTGGAACTACACATGCTTTATATTCTGCACTTTCTTCTTTAACTGGTATGTCTCTAGTTAAATTTTGAAACTCAAACTCCATGGGTTGCTTTCCTGCACTGGTTCAATTGGCTATGTTATTCAACTTGTTTCCCTGTTTACTGCTTTATTTAGCATGTCTAAAGCTTGTCTCCTCTTGTTCAATGTGTAATCAGCATGTCAAAACTCCACTAGGTTATTTGATACTTGTACATCATGTTTACCTAGTCCCTGCTTACCACCTCTTTAACTAGTGTAATCATGTTAGTTACTTAGTATCCTAATGCATTTGATTAGCCCTAATTGTATGCCCAGTTCTGTCCCATACACCCTTGTCTTCAACATGATTTTGCTACATCCTTACTCTATGTTTCAACTGCCTATTACCATGACTGACTTGCTTAGTGGACTCTGAGTTGTTTTGTGCATTTGTCATATCAAATGTTTCCCTATTTATGTGGTTTCATCCCTATATGTTGTCAATCCCCTTCACCCCCTATATGTAAGTCTGCTTGTTAAGTGTCTGTGAATATGGGCCTTCTATGATTAATTGTGTTGTTTGCTGAGTATGCTTTCCTCAAAAAATGATTTCAAAACTATTGCTCCTACTCTTAGTATTCTTCTCAAAACAGGTCACTCCTAGCATTTTTTAAAACTGTTTTCCATTTCTGAATCTTTTCTATACACTCTTTTACTAAATCTTTCAAAACTATGTCAAGCACTCTCACTTTACTCTTAGACTATTAGGTTTTTCCCCTCTAGTGTGTGTACTGCTTAGGGATCCTTGAGATCCCTCTTAACTCTGGCCCTTCCATACTGCACATAACCAATTCCTATTTGAGAAAGGTCTTGGTGTGAGCACTGCCCGGGATCCTTGAGGTCCTTAGGGAACTCTGACACACCAAGACACACTATTGGCCTTGAGATCTTTGGCTTCTGAGACTGTATTGAAGGTCTGACACTCCTAGTTTTGCTTTGGGCCTAATTTAGGCTCCCTATAGTATAGTTTCATTTATTTATGTAATTCATTTGATCCTGATTTGTAATAATATTCTTTGTAAACAGATATTGGGGTAATTAGTAAAAGGGGAGGGTTCCTATATGATTTTTGTGGGAAACCGGTTATAAATCTTGCTTTAGGTTTATATTATGATTCACTATAGAAATAATGCTTTAGGATTATGTTGTACTTATCTACTATAGTAATCATGCTTTAGATCTGTGTTGTTTGCATTAGAAATCCTGCCTTAGGATACTCACGTTTACTGCCTTTGCATATTAGAAAACATGTTATAGTTCATGACTTCATTTCTGATTCTGCATAAGTTGTCACCACCTGGAAATCCCATCATTAAGTTTTTTCTGTAATCATGCTTAATAAAATGACCATCTCTATGTGCATTAGAAATCCTGCTTTAGGACTCTGTGTGTATTTGCTCTAAATCATATCTACGTCGCTTAAATGAATAACTGTCTATAAAAAGGTTTTAAAATAGTCCAACACATAGATATCATGTTCTAGTATAAATAAGCATGAAATCATCTTTTGTAACACTAATCGCCTAGATCAGCATACCTACGTGACTGAATAACTTCACGTTGTTTTAACTAGTTCCCAGAGTTATGATTGCACATAGACCCACGCCTAGGCAAGTCTTAGAAAATTAATGGCCTAAAACATTGAAAATTATACTCTTCTTGTTTGTAAAATTGTCCAGGCATAACATTCTTCAAAATCAATAGGCAAACTGATTAGGATTCTGCCACTTCGCCTTAAAACAAATGCTGTATATTCTGTGTTTGTGATATTCATTTAGATATCATGTTCTAGGGCCTTCTGAATTTCATTAAAATCAGTTGTTTGAGACGTGCTACTTATTTGTTTATGTGTAGAGGTAAACATGAGACATTAATTGCTTCCCTATTTGACAGTCCTACGTGTTATTTGTTGACGCTTAGATTTTACCTTTTTAAACACCTTAGGAGGGTCTAGTTCTGCCTAAATGAAGAGGTCCTAAACACCTCTAGGACCACAAGGAAGGGACGGGTAAATCATGCTTAGAGTTCATTAATTAAACTCGCTTATATAACCACTAAGGGGAGGATAATGGGTTGTAAAAGGATATGATGACCTATTCGCTAATGTCACGTGTAACCCCTCTATTTGAGGAAAACTTACCAGGTATTGTACAGATGTGATCCTATAGTCTAACCAACTTAGGACTTCCCTTCCTCAATTCATATCTGTGTGCTTAGACTGTCTAAACTTCTTTAGTTTGCATATGACTGCCTAAACTTCCTTTATTTCCAACTATGTGCTTAGACTGCTTGCCTGTTAAATGACTAATTCACATAACTGAGTTCGGCTGGGACCTACCATTGTGGACCGCGAGGGGTGCCTAACACCTTCCCCTCAAGGTTATTTCGAGCCCTTACCCTAATCTCTGGTAATGCAAACTGGTTACATGAGTTAATTTCTTTAGGTGCCCTAACGCACCTTAATCCGTTAGGTGACGACTCTTCAAATACCCGATTCCCAAAAGGAAACGAGTTGTTCCAAATGAATGTCAAAACTCAGGCTTCTGCGAGGAAAAAGGGGGGCACGACAACATGGAAACTCTGCTAGGGATATTTTAGGTTCTTACTATAACAAACTTATTTTTGTGAAATAGTTTTAAGAATTCTTTGTCCCGTGCACTCTCCCCCTTATTTGAATTTAACTGCTTATTTTCAAGCATTTATGATTTCCTTTCCTAAAATAGGCTTGTCTCTTTGTTTTCTTTTTTCGTAACTATCTTTCAATTATTTAAATACAACACTTATCGTTTTTTAATGTGCAAATACTTGACAACATGCTATTTATTGTTGCATAAATCATGCTCAACATCATATTCCACTCGTGCGTAATCAATCCTATTGCAAAGCTTGATGGGTGTTTTCATTCTTCCTATATATCACCCTTTAAGTTCGGAAAGGCGTATTTGCAGTAAAACTAGACGATCAGTAGTGCATTCGACGGTTTCGTGCCTTTCCCCCTCAAGTTGTCCGCTTGAGGGTCCCAGTCTAGACTTCTATAGTAACCCTACTCTGATTAATTGTGCATGCATCATGGTCAAACCTAGCCAAGTTAATATGTTCTCCGCATAATAACCCTTTAAGACAAGCCTCGTCCAAAGTCCATCGGGTATTCCATAATCCCAATGGACATAACCACTATTGTGTGCATTAATTTTGGAGAAATAAGTGCCCAATATGCTAATCATTATTGTATAAATAGATGAATTTTGAGGGGGAAAGGGCCTAACCATATTTTGTTTTGCAGAAAATGAGGCACAAAGTCCCCAGATTCGGTATGGTCATTAGCATACCTTCACTTTTGCTAGATTGGTGGAGGGATCTTCCTTCAAGTGACCAAAATTATATGAAACGAGTCTTAGGGAAGTTTCCCTCTCTGTTGGATCTTCACCCAAACAAAATGTTGATCGAGGCTACCACTATGTTTTGGGGACAAAGAGAGGTCCGTATTCTACTTTGGGGACATAGAAATGACTCATCTTCTAGAAGAAATAGGGGAATTTGCTGGTTGCCTTGGGATAGCTCTAGTTTATTAGCACCTGAAAATCGCATTGCTAGAGGATTTCTTAAGATGATGGGGCTGAAGAAAAATGATGATTTGGAGTGCCTGAAGAAATCCTACATACCTTTTAACTTCCTCTATGAATGATACAGTCACAGTAACTCTTACCATATTTTTGATGATGAGTTGTCAATCAACTCCTTGGGCTGGGTTCATCGTAGGGTCTTCGTGTTCATTGTGTGTTTCTTGGGCATGCTGGTATTCCCGATGCAAGGGGATAGAATCCATACCAAGCTGGCCATGGTGTCCAAAACTTTGATGGACGGAATCGAGGGGTAGACATATACCATTGTCCCTCATTGCAGATATGTACCGGGCCTTGGAATGCTGTCAGAAGGGATCCAGATTCTTTGAGTGTTGCAATTTGCTGCTATAGGTTTGGTTGTTAGAGCATCTCCAAAGGGGTCAATACCGCCAAGAGTTTCCACGAAGATCGTGGAATAATCACATAGCTTTCCATCACCCTATGAGAATGACTTACAGACATATTTGCTCAACCTAATGATGATGTAGGATGGGTGCAGTTCTTCAACAAGTTAACTAAGGACCAGGTTCAATGGATGTTCGAGTGGTTTCCCACCGGCGAGTTCATCATCAGATCCAGAGATGTTCCACACTTGGTGTTGATTGGGTTAATGGGGATATATCCTTATACTCCCCTCAGGGTTATGAGACAGGCAGGTAGGAGACAAGTCATACCATGAGTCGCTAAGATGAGTCACTTCATAGTTGATTTTCAGGGTGATGCCATCTCATATAAGAATGAAGCACAACATATGTGGACTTTGAAGATTATCGTGGAAAAGGATACCATCGAGCCAAACCGATATCATACGGGTCACTCATACTTTTACCTCTCATGGTTGGATTATAACATAGTAGGGATCTTCGAGCCAAGGTTTGGTCCAGGAAACAGGGTCATAGATGAGTTTGTCGAAGCAGAGGTGAAGTATAACAAGCTACGCAAAAGAGTTTGAGAGTCTGAAGCTGAGCATATGGCACAACATATGGCCGATATGGAAATGATTAATGAATGGAAAGAAAAGGCTGTTAAATCCAGCAAAAGGTTGGAATATCTGGAGTACAATTTAATGGAATTGGAAGGGAAGATAAGAAAGAGAGTCACCGACTGCCAGAATACTGAGGGAAACGAATAAGGGCATTTGGCAAGGGCATTCTTACTACTGAACCTGCTCGAGCTGGGAGAACTAATTGACAATAGCATCCGGTTTGGAGAGGGTCTTTCTAGGACCAAATAGATTAGGTTTACTTGCTTTTCTTTTAAATGTAATAAGGCCAAGTACCATTAGTAACATTATTTAGTATCGTTTTGGGTCATTTGTTTTTACATTAATGAAATGAGGCAGTTATTGACACTGAATTTCTCCAAATCTATTTGTCGCTAAGCTTACCTCGGGCACAATGTGGCTCCCAAATTAGGACACGAATTTACATTCCAGCAATATGTGTTTAAATACTGCAAACATTTCAGAACCCTTACTGACTTGTTTACCTTTTGTTTTTCTTTATTCTTTATTCCTATCCCCAAGGTTGGTTCGCACATACTGGCATTACCAGCGTATCACACCATATCTAGAGGCCCTCCACCTCCTTCTCCTCCAAGTAATACAAAGAACAGAGGGAAAGCTAAAATGGACGACTTAAGTGGTATTCGAAAGGAAATGCAGAGAATACGGAAATTTCAGATGGTCGAAGCGCTCCAGCGCCAAATGATTTGGTTTTACGATTGGAACAAAAGATACTGGAGTTACAAGGAGAACTTGAGCAGGTCTGCAACTTAGCAAACCTATCCCTCACCCTGAATATCCCCGATATCAACCAACAAAACACTAAAAACCCAGCACCTCCCCAAAATATACCAAACCAGCATCCACAAAACCCTTCCGCACCACATCAATATGCAACTCCAATTCAAAATCTCAATCCCTTACCGATACCAATCCCACCACAACACCATCATCAACCAATCCAGTACCCACCAATTGGTACCTATCACACTCCCCAGAAAACACCACAACCTATTCCCGACCCTCAAAACTCAACCAATGATCACCACTATACCAAGGTCCCAGGAACTCTCCAAAACAACCCTATATATGTGAAGACCGTACCTCACTCTACTCAGCCAACCTCATATACACCAGAATTCACTGAAAAGGGCCTGCTCATCAAGAACATTGCTGAGGAACTCAAGAAATTGACAAGTCGAGTTTAGGGTGTCGAAGGAAGCAAAGGGATAAAGTGTTCGAATTATGAAGACTTATGCATACAACCAGATGTAGAACTACTAGAGGGTTACAAACCTCCTAAGTTCGAGATGTTTGACGGTACAGGTGATCCCAGGGTTCATATAAAAACCTATTATGACAAACTTGTCTGGGTCGAAAAGGATTAAAAGAACCGGATGAAGCTTTTCATGAGGAGTCTTACGGGAGATGCCTTGTCCTGGTACATTAGCTAGGATCCTAAGAAATGGTCCAACTGGGTGAGTATGGCATCTAATTTCATGGACCAATTCAGGTTCAACACAAAAATGCACCAAATGTTTTCTACATTCAGAACCTTCAGAAGAAGCCCATCGAGACTTTCCGCGAGTATGCTACTCATTGGAGGTCGGAAGCGGACAAAGTCAGGCTCGCATTTTACGAGGAAGAGATGAACAAATTATTCGTCAGAGCACAGGACCCGCAATACTATGAAGGGCTGATGGTTATTGAAAACCATAAATTCTCTGATATCATCAAATTTGGTGAAATAATCGAAGAAGGCATCAAGAGCGGGATGCTAACAAACATTGAGGCACTATAGGCCACGAACAAAGCACTACAATCAGGGGGCATATCAAAGAAGAAAGACGTCAGGGCGGTAATGGTGGCACAAGGCCCAAAATCTCCACTCACTTACAAAACATCTCCACTCATATACCAAACACCTCCACCCACATACCAAGCACCTCCACCTACATATCAACCCTCATATCCTAGATATTCCCAACCAGCCACTGTCTATCACACCTATAATTCCCAACCATCTTATTTCCAGTCACCTCCAATTTGTCAAAACTACCCTAGACCTCGACCCAATTTTGACTGCAAATTACCCAGACAATACACCGCTATTGCTAAACCCATCGACCAGCTGTATGAAAGGCTAAAGGCCGCTGGTTACATTACTCCTATTCCCGTTGTGGCAGTGGAGAACCCATATCAATGGGTCAACCCAAACAAAACCTGTACATATGACTCCAGTATGAAGGGGCACACCATCAATGAGTGACAAACATGGAAAGACAAAATCCAAACACTGATTGACAATAAGGTCATACATGCAAAAAAAGCTGCACCCAACGTCCGCAACAATCCTCTCCCAAATCATGATGGTGGGATACATGTGATAGAGATGGATGAAGAATAGGATCCTAAGGGGTCAATCAGGCTTATTCGAGAGGGCGATGACTTCAAACCTGCAGTCACACTCACTCCTATTATAGTACAGACGCAGTCGCTAGTCGAGGTTGAGGTGGCCGCATCGGTTCCATTTGAGGTAGAGGTAGATCCACCTGCAGCTACATCTATTCCATTTGAAGTAGAAGTGGCCACACCTTTCATAGTGACAGTATCAACCATACCTCCTTTCGATTCAAAAGCAATACCCTGGGATTACGTTGCCAAAGTTAGGCAAAAGAGAAAGGCAAAGATGGAAGAATCTGATGCGGCACAAGGAATGACCAGGACCGGAAAGGTCTATACACCTGAACACTTGGGAGGATCAAGTAAGGAGGCCACTACCAAACAGCCTATCATTGAAACATGGCTGGATGATCTTTAGAGGAAGGTACAAGCGAGGAAATACTCCGTCATTGACCATTTTAACAAAACCCCACCCAGATCTTCATCCTGTCACTATTGCGAAATTCAGAGGCACATGCTTTGATGAAGTTGTTGAATGAAGCTTATATGCCTAACAATATCACCTACGGAGAGATGACCAACATGGTAAGGCAGGTGCTAGAAAGTCATAAGATAACCTTCCACGAGGACAAACTACCGCATGGGGGGTTGAATCATAACCGAGCATTGCATATCACGGTACAATTTGAAGGCAAGTTTATTGCCATAGTCCTGATCGATGGAGGTTCAAGCTTCAACATTTGTCCGTTGGATACTATGAAAAGATTGGGCAAAGGTTTCCATGAAATATGGGCAGGAAGTATGAACGTGAAAGCCTTTGATGGGTCTCAAAGGGCCACAATTGGGGAAATTAATCTTTATCTGCAGATGAGGCCAACTTGGTTTGACGTTGAATTCCAAATGCTTGACATAACAACTTCATACAATCTTTTGTTGGGCCGACCTTGGATACATGCCACTGGGGCTGTGGCTTCCACACTACACCAGGTCGTGAAGATCAAATGGAATCATCATGAGGTGATCATTCACAAAGATGGGAGTAACCCTATTTACACCAGTCAAACCATCCCGGTTATCAGAAATAGAAGAAGGCTAGGAGGAGAAACTTATCATCACATCGAACATGTCAATGCCGTTGAGAAAGACAAATGGTGGAGTAACAAAATAGAAATCATACTAGCATGGTTTGGGTATGAACCCTGCAAAAGTCTTGGGAAGAATCTCTAGGGCATTACCAAATCAATACAGCTGAAACATCATGATACTACCTTCAGGATCGGATATCAGTATAGATGGCAGGAGTACGATGATTGGTTGCCTCCGTGGTGTGGACCTTATTACCCTCTTCAGCAATCAGTGCCATATCTGGGTCAAACTTTTCACCAGGCTGATACAATATAGGGAACTGCAGAAGAAGAAGCTCTAGCTGGGCTGAGGAATTTGTTCATAGAGGACGAGGACATGGATTGTAGTGCGATAATTGAGGAGGAGGATGATGAAGAAGGCCTCATTATTCAGACTGTGGAGAAGGGAGCTATTCTTAAGAACTAGACTACCACACCATCCTGGGCCCGCCGAGTCCCTGGGTAGCTTGGCAATCAGCCTAATTTTATTTCTATAGCCATGCTAGGAATCTAAGATATTTTCAGTAATTTTGTTTTAAGACTCACTCGTTTCAAATAATTGCTCGATTCATCGAGCCATACTTGTTTTAGATGTTTTCAGTTTTAATCAATGCACTGCTATGTAGTATTCATTATTATCAACCACATTTTTTCTTTCTATAGCGTTATTATTACTTTTCCTGATGAACCGGTGACTATGACATGTAATGAGACAACGCAATATAAGGATAGTGACTTAGAGGAAGAAGATGAAATACCTGAGGAGGTTGTTAGAGAAGTTGAGAAGTTTGAGAATAAGACTAAGTTCAACCTGGACGAAACCGAAGCAGTAAATTTGGGAGATGCTGAAACCGTCAAAGAGACTCGCATAAGCATTCACTTATCATTGATAGATAAGAAAGAATACATTCGTTTCTTGAAGGAGTATGAGGATATCTTTGCATGGTCATATGATGACACGACCGGTCTGAGTACATCCATAGTGGCTTACAAGTTTCCCATTAATCTATTGTGTCCGCTAGTGAAACAGAAACTTAGAAAATTCAAACCAGATGTGAGCCTAAAAATCAAGGAGGAAGTTACTAAGCGGATCAAGGCCAAAGTCCTCAGGGTAGTTGAATACCCAACATGGTTAGCCAACATTGTACCAATTCCGAAGAAAGATGAGAAAGTAAGAGTATGTGTCGACTATCGAGACTTAAACACAGCAAGTCCGAAAGATGACTTCTCACTACCAAATATACACATCCTGATCGACAATTGCGCCAAGCATGAGCTCCAATCCTTTGTATATTACTTCGCGGGTTATCACTAGATCTGGATGGATGAAGAAGATGCAGAGAAAACAACTTTTATTACACCATGGGGGGTGTACTGCTACAAGATGATGCCATTTGGTCTAAAGAACGCTAGGGCTACTTATATGAGAGCCATGACAACCATCTTCCATGATATGATACACAAAGAAATAGAGGTGTATGTGGACGACATCATTGTCAAATACAAGAGGGCCACAAATCACAAAGCAGACTTAAGAAAGTTCTTTGACATGTTAAGGAGGTACAACTTAAAATTGAACCCTGCAAAATGTGCATTCGGGGTTCGCGTAGGAAAGTTATTGGGATTCATTATCAGCCATCGAGGGATCGAGCTGGACCCGTCCAAAGTTAAGGCTATTCAAGAATTACCGCCACCTAGGAGCCAAAAGGACGTGATGAGCTTCCTAGGACGTCTCAACTATATCAGTCGCTCCATAGCATAGTCCACAATTATATGTGAACCCATCTTCAAGATGTTGAGGAAAGATGCTGAAACAAGTTGGACCGAAGATTGTTAGAAAGCTTTTGACAAAATCAAGGAGTACCTGTCCACACCACCAGTCTTGATCCCGCCGGAACCGAGGAGGGCTTTGCTATTCTATCTTTCTGCATTAGATGGAGCCTTCGGATGCGTTCTGGGACAACACGACGAGACAGGGAGAAAGGAGCAAGGCATATACTACCTAAGTAAGAAATTCACACCTTACGAGGCACGATACTCTCTGTTGGAACGCACTTGTTGTGCTTTGACTTGGACAGCCCAGAAATTGAGGCATTACTTCTGTGCCTATACCACGTATCTCATATCCAAGATGGACCCCCTAAAGTACATCTTTCAGAAGCCCATGATGACATGAAAATTAGCCAAGTGGCAGATACTGTTAAGTGAGTTTGACATCATCTATTTAACTCAGAATGCGGTCAAAGGACAAGCATTGGCAGACCATCTTGCTGAAAATCCTGTGGGAGGAGAATATGAACCCTTGAAAACGTATTTTACTGATGAAGAAGTGTCATTCATAGGAGAGGACATTACTGAAATGTACGACGGTTGGAGGATGTTCTTTGATGGATCTTTAAATTTTAAAGGAGTGGCCATTGGAGCCGTCTTGGTATCGAAAACTGGCCAACATTATTCAGTGTCTGCTAAACTTAGATTTCCCTGCACCAACAACATGGCAGAGTATGAAGTCTGTATACTAGGTCTCAACATGGCAATCGACATGAATATTCAGTATGGCAATCGACATGAATATTCAGGAGCTGCTGGTAATCAGTGACTCAGATTTGCTTGTGCACTAGGTACATGGAGAATGGGCCACCAAGAATTCCAAGAAATTGCCATATCTGCACCATGTACAGGAATTGAGAAATAGGTTCACGTAGATAGAGTTTCGGCATGTTCCCAGAATTCAGAACGAGTTTGCTGATGCATTGGCCACTTTGTCATCAATGATACAACATCCAGACAAAACTTTCATTGTTCCCATCCCGCTGAGAATCCATAATCAATTGGCTTACTGTGCTTATATTGAGCAGGAGACAGATGGAAAACCTTGGTTCCATGACATCAAGGAATATTTGGCAAAAGGAGAATACTCGGAGCATGTGAATCATACTCAGAAACGCACACTTCGGAGATTGTCCAATCACTTCTTCCATAGCGGAGGAAACTTGTACAGAAGAACTCCTAATTTGGGATTGCTAATGTGTATCGACGTAAAAGAGGCTTCTAATCTACTTGAGGAGATACATGTTGGGACCTACGGCCCACATATGAATGGTTTTGTCTTGTCCAAGAAGATACTCAGGGCCAGTTATTTTTGGATGACCATGGAGACAGATTGCATCCAATATCAAGTACATGCCGATATGATAAAAGTGCCGCCAAATGATCTCAATTCAACAAGCTCTCCTTGGCCATTCGCCGCCTAGGGAATGGATGTCATCGGTCCGATTGAGCCCACTGCTTCAAACGGGCACATGTTTAATACTTCACAAAATGGGTAGAGGCTACATCCTACAAGGCAGTAACTAAGAAAGTCGTGGCAGATTTTGTCCGCAACCAGATTGTTTGCCGGTTTGGAGTTATAGAATCAATCATCACTGACAATGCCTCCAATTTCAATATTGATCTGATGAAGACCATGTGTGAGACATTCAGAATCAAGTATGAGAACTCCACAACATATAGAACTTAGATGAATGGAGACGTAGAAGCCTCCAACAAGAACATTAAGAAGATACTAAGGAAGATGGTAGAAAACCACAAACAATGGCACGAGAAGTTACCCTTCACCTTGTTGGGGTACCGCACTATAGTCTGCATATCAACTGGGGCAACTCCCTACTTACTGGTTTATAGTACCGAAGCTATCATTCCCGCTGAGGTAGAAATTCCTTCCTTAAGGATCATATAGGAAACCGAACTCAGTGAAGTAGAATGAATACAAAGCCACTATGAATAATTGGCCCTTATAGATGGGAAAAGAATGAACGCAGTATGTCACAGTCAGCTTTATCAGAATAGAATGTCTAGAGATTTCAACAAAAGGGTCAAACCAAGACAGTTTGCATCCCAACAACTGGTGCTAAAGGAGATCTTCCCCTATCAAGATAAAGCCAAAGGGAAATTCTCTCCCAACTGGCAAGGTCCCTACATGGTTCATATGGTGCTAATAGGAGGAGAACTCATACTTGCAGAAATGGACGGAGAAGTCTGGCCAAAACCAATCAATTCATACACAGTCAAGAGATACTATGTTTAGATTACTTACATTTCTTCTTCATGATGTAATTGAACTACGCTTGACCTGACGTTTAAGAAGGGATATGTAGGTAGCCCTGTGGGTTCGGTCATATCATAATAAATTTTTCATTTCCCCCAAAACCTTAAACTCGGCCAGAATTTTGAGGAGGACCCTCAAAATTTCGGAGCAAGTCCAGCTGATGCCATCGCATGCTAGAGAATCAGAAATTGGTTAAGAAACTGGGGCAGAATTTTAAGAAAGATTCTCAAAATTCCGAAGAAGGACGAGTTTCGTCACTCGCAAACGGTCGAAGAATCATCTACCAAACTGGAGCAAAATTTTGAGGAGGACCCTCAAAATTCTAACACAAGAAAGCTGCAATGTCTCTGAAATGTGTTACAGTCACTAGTTCATCTAAAATTACTTGATAATTCACTTTATTTTCTAAAATAACTCTATTTTTATCAACAATTACATATTTTTGAAAAACTATATTTCTGTAATAGCCAGGTGTTACCCAGGGAAACTCAAACAAGGTCTCCAGAACGGAGGAGCAAAGCCAGCAGACGGAGGCACGAACCAACCTCCCCTTACAAAACTTACAATTTTTCTTTGAGCGCAGGCTTAGCATAACCGTAGCATTCACAAATATGTACACGCAGCAGAATCACTATCAATCGGGCCACTAAGCACTGAATATATATCCAACTAAGAAATACTCTACTCCTATTTGCCAACTGTTTACTGCATAAGGCTAAGCATTGCCTTCCATCTGCATAGGACTAAGCCTTGTCTCGCATCTTGCATGAGACTAAGCTCTGTCTCCAGTTGCATGTGGCTAAGACCTGCCTCTATATTCGCATAAGGCTAGGCTCTGCCTTCCATTTGCATGGGTTCTAAGCCCTGTCCAGAATCTTGCATGAGGCTAAGCCCTGCCTCCATTTTGCATAAGGCTAAGCATTGCCTTCTCCTTGCACGAGGCTAAGCCATGCCTCCATATTTGCATAAGTCTAAGTACTTCCTTCCATCTGCATGGGACTAAGCCTTGTCCTGCATCTTGTATGAGACTAAGCTCTGTCTTCAGTTGCATTAGGCTAAGCCCTGCCTCCATATTTGTATAAGGCTAAGCTCTGCCTTCCATTTGCATGGGGACTAAGCCCTATCCCGAATTTTGCATGAGGCTAAGCCTTGCCTCCATTTTGCATAAGGCTAAGCATTGCCTTCTCATTGCATGAGGCTAAGCCCTGCCTCCATATTTGCGTAAGTCTAAGTACTTCCTTCCATCTGCATGGGACTAAGCCTTGTCCTGTATCTTGCATGAGACTAAGCTCTGTCTCCAGTTGCATTAGGCTAAGCCTGCCTCCATATTCGCATAAGGCTAAGCTCTGCATTCCATTTGCATGGGGACTAAGCCCTGTCCCGAATCTTGCACGAGGCTAAGCCTTGCCTCCATTTTGCATAAGGCTAAGCCCTGCCTCCATATTTGCTTAAGGTTAAGCACTGCCTTGCATCTGCATGAGACTAAGCCTTGTCCCGCATCTTGCATGAGACTACGCTCTCTCTCCAGTTGCATGAGGCTAAGCCCTGCCTCCATATTCGCATAAGGCTAATCTCTGCCTTCCATTTGCATGGGGACTAAGCCCTGTCTCGAATCTTGCATGAGGCTAAGCCCTGCCTCCATATCTGCATAAGGCTAAGCTGTGCCTTCATTTGCATGGGACTAAGCCATGTCCCGAATCTTGCATGAGGTTAAGCTCTACCTTCATACTTGCATGAGTCTAAGCCCTGCCTCCATATCTACATAAGGCTAAGCTCTGCCTTTAATTGCATGGGACTAAGCCATTTCTCGCATCCAGCATGAGACTAAGCTCTGTCTCCATATCTGCACGAGGCTAAGCTCTGCCTCCAATTTGCATCTTGTCAAGACTAAACGCTGTCTCTCCGACACTATCTACTTTACTCTTCTTTTGGTCTAAGCTCTACCCTCAACCTCATAAAACTAAGCCTTGTCTTGCTGATTCTATGGTCATATTATCGTATCTTATAGGCTGAAATATCGCCAACCTGTCCAAAGGCGTCATAGTCTAAAGGCATCATCCTTATAGCCAGAAGACACCATGTCATGGCCTGAGGATCTCTCCAACTTGCACATCATTATTCAAAGGCGTCATGGTTTGGAGGAACCATTTTCATGGTCCGAGAACATCATTTCATGGCCTACAAATCCATCATTGAACAAATCATGGCCTAGGACATCATGGTCTAAGGACGTGATCCTCAACCGTCTGAAAACAATCTTTTATGGTCTAAAGGGAATTTGCATCATCTATATATTCGCATGAATTGTGTTTTAAGTTTTGCAGATAATCCAGGAGGTAACTGTCCTCCAAACGGGAGCAGCCTTCGCTCTAGTTTCCGCTCATAACATTTTCACTTCGCCATTCATAACCGATTCTCGTCAGTTACCCATTCTACCTCGTGATATCTAGTTATCTGCCCTATAATACATCCGATACACTCCACACCCATAATCATAACTCCATCCGACATTACCCTCCACAAAAGAACCTTTGCTGAAATTGGCTACCATTCCTATAACAACTCCATTGAATTTATTCACCGGTGGATCCAAAGCTATACATAGCCTGATTCCTGTAAAACCAGAGATATGTAGGCAGCTCAAAGACCAGGGTTCGGCCTATATTTTCCAAAAATGCCCATTCGATCAAAATTGGCCATCATTTCTTTACCCAAAAACTCTTTCATCCTTCCCGGGTAAAGAGGGACAGCTGTTGATACCCAATTTTCCCTATAATACTCTTAAAATGCATATATACCTTCAAAACTATGCATTAACATCAACTGATATTTTTTCGTAATTTTTATATTTTTTAAATTAATTTATCCTAATATTTTATTTATATAAATAATTACAAAATTGTATCACAAATGACTTTATAGCATTCCATGATTTAATATTACTATTTATGGTCGTATTAAGTTTAAATTATTTCACAAATGACCAGATTTATACCTTTTGGTTACAATTACAATAATTATGCAATTATAGCCCATGTGTACATTATTACATTATTCTAACAGAAAATAGCTCATTGTATTTTCTAAATATGTAGTAATTGTTTTAAAATATTTCTACATTGAAAATTATTTTTTATAATCTATTAGTTATTTTATAATTTTTTTTGGATATTTAACAAATAGCCTATTTGATTCCTAATATTTTTCGGACCCAACCCCTCAATCCAGCCCAAAACCTTTTTAAAAAATTTGGCCCAATTCCCTTAGGCCCAAAACTACACCTACCCGACCCATTTGCCCGTTCGATCGTGGCCGTTGATCATTTTGATCAATGGTCTACAAACCCCTTACCATAATTAAACCTAAACGACCCCCCAAACCCTCTCATTCTCTCCCTCACATGCCGTCCTCATCTCCCTCTTCTCTCAAAACTCTCTCAAGTAAACCCTAGCTCTTAAGCGCCATCACCGGCATATACCTCCACCCCATGAGGTTTCCATGGCTTCTCCGACTCGCCCTAGCCTTCTACATGCCATGGCTTCTTAATTTCTTAGATCCTTGAGAAGATCTCAAAGAACCTAGTTGGTTCTGGTTTTAAACTTTGCTTGTTAGCCTGTCTCAGGCCATTGTTTGACCATGAGTAAGAGACTTCTCTTTATTTTGTTACGAATCTATGTTTTCTAAACCTATGCTCTCATATTTGTTATGTCATACCTCCTTTTTCCTACACCCCCATAAGGGTATGAGGGAGTTTTTTCCAACTTAAAGTGACAATCGAAACAGGATTATTTATTTATTAAATTCAGAGTCGCCACTTGGGATAATTTTATGGTGTCCCAAGTCACCGGTTCAAATCCCGAATAGAGGAAAAGATTGACTCTGTATTATAGTCCGCGAACACAGAAATCCGGGTAAGGAATTCTGTTAACCCGGGAGAAGGTGTTAGGCATTCCCGAATTCTGTGGTTCTAGCACGGTCGCTCAACTGTTATAATTGGCCTATTTACTGATTTTAGTACATGTTTTAACCTATAGTGCAATTTTAAACTTTATAACCGCATTTATTTAATTATATTTTAGGAAGTTCAACGTCATCTAAAACGCATCTTGAACCACGTCACATAAATACACCCGCGGTCCATGACACATTTTGTTTAACATTATTGAGATTTGGATTTGGGTCACATAAATGCACACCCGAGTTTAGGAAAGTGAATTATAACATGCCTAAAGCACTATAACGGTGTTTATTATTCTTCCTAAATTTTGATATTATTATGAGGCTAAAGTAATGGAAAATTATTGTGGGAGAGGTGATGTGATTTAATTGTTAAGCTGATGGGCCAAGGTCCAGAGGTGATTGACATTTATTGAATTGGCTTGACAAATAACGCATTTGGCCCATATTTTGCGGCAAATAGATCAATCCAACTTGATTCCAACTAAAAGTCATGCGGCCCAGTTAATAATCTACTTAAAACTTGGGCAACAATTCAATCCATTACTACAAACATATTCTTAAATCACAAACTAAATAAGTTTTCCTGTGTATACCGGAGTTGCACAATTGATATTTTTAAGTATTCATGACATGTCCAAACGATTAAGATTTTCAAGACTTGACAACCAATGGAAATTATCAACCTTTAGACCTTTAATTTCAGCATAATCCCAACAATAAATGGAAAGTTCAATAACAGAACCAGTTACATTGTGGCATAAAACTCCTTCCCAATTACAGCAATCCTCGCTATCAATCCAAGTGGAGAATATATTTGTAGGATCCTTTGCTTCTTTCTTTAACCTTAGTAAAGAACGTTTTTCATTTTCTTTGCAAATTCCAGCACTAGAACTAAACTTAAATGGAATTGTTAAAGAGAAAAACAAGACAAATACTAACCTCCAGGTGCACAAACATATGGATAACTTCAACAATTGTACAATAGGCCACTTTGAGCTACAAGTGTTAAATAAACTCAAACCAAACACTAAGCACATGAAATATATCAATAAGAGAGATTAAGGATAAACAAAATCGAACCTTTATTGCTTCAGTGTAACCGAGTTACAACAACAACTATGAGCGAAACTAGATCGCGACCGGAATAGAATCGATCGACTGTAACCTCGACGGTGATCTCGAAAATGACATTGTTAGAAACTCAACTGCTGGACATGGGGTCGCTTTTGACTGGTTCCGGACTGGTTTTTGACGATGAATAATAGTTCCACAGTTATTAGGCTCTTATCGGAACAAAACTTTATCCAAAACCAAAAAGGGTGTGTTTTGATCTTATTGTTTTGAGAATAGGAGTTCAGTTTCTCTTTCTAGAAAATAGTCAGAGAAATCAGGAAAAGAGAGATGATAAGATTGCTTGTATTGATGGTTTTGTCTTGATTCGACTTTCTCTTAGAGAAAAATAATGCTCTGTGTGTGTTTTTTTTGGCTAATTGGTTTTATTTTGTATGAGGGGAACGGCTGGGGTGCGGCTGATCTCATTCGGGGTGTTGGAATTTTTTTTTGTCTTAGCTAGGTATAGGTGTAGGTTGTGAAGAAGAAGGGTCCTTTTAAAGTATTAGGGTTTTATGGGTATTGGGCTTGGATCTATGGAATTGGGTTGGACCATGTCTTTTTGGGTTTGAATCTAGACTGGGAAGACCAAATAGTATAATGTATCTATAAAAATATAAAAATCACTCTAAATTAATATAAACTAGTATAAAACTAAATACTAAAAGTGAGACTAATTTTTGTATTTTCAAATATTATAATACGATAAATATAAATGTACTAATTGACTTTAACCTAAAGATGAAAATATTTTTTTTTCTAAATTTTATATTTTGTGATAAAAATAAAGTAAAAGAGTCAAAATTATTTGAAATAACGATATTAGGCCTAAATTAAATATTTACGTGCTAAAATATGAAAAATCTTGGGAAGGGTCAAAAATCACATGTCTACAGCTGCCCCTTTTTGATTGGAAATGCGAAGAGTTTTCATACAAAGAACGACTAGGCAGGTTTTTTTGACCCGACCCTTATTTGGGGGAGACTAAAACTGAGAAAAGGGGAATGTGACCGAGCCCTGGTATCTGAGCTGCCTACATATCCTTGGCTATAAAGGAATCAGGTCACGTGTAGTTCAGAGGTGAATGAGGTGATGGAGTACCGAGGTTGAGAGCCTAGTGGGGTGCCGTCGAGGTTCTGGTCCGCGGTCCCGTTATTACATCAAAATCAAAAATGAAAAAGACTAACTAAGCCCATCAGCTACGAGTTACAAGATTCCTATCTATGAGTCTTCTGAAGCTTGATCTTGAGTCTTGGTTGATTCTTCATGCGGACCCTGATCTGAATCTTGATGCTTGTTAGCCGTAGGTGTTGGTTCAATCTTCTTCAGCTTTTCAAACCAAGATGGGACATGCAGTGCTTGTGACCTCAGCCCTGTCTTGAGCAGCTCACATCTTTTATTAACTTTTGCATTTGGATTCACTTCTTGTCTTTCTTTTGTTTTTGTTTTTATTATTATTTTGGATTGTGACTAACTTCTGTTGATCATCTCGGACTACTGACTCGCATTCTTGACGCGAGCCTCTTTTGTTGCTGACATGAATTGCATTCTGAATTGAATTCTCTTATTTTCCAGGCGGGCGCCTGATTGCTGAACTTGAACTGTCTTCTCTTGTTACTTGACACTGTTTTCCTTTGCACCTTGAACCATTTTCCCTCGAAACTTGAACTGTCTTCCTTCGAAACTGCTTTCCCTAGAAACTTGAGTTGTCTTCCTTCGAAACTGCTTTCCCTTGAAACTTCAATTGTCTTCCGTTGTTCTCCAGGTGGTCTCCTGATTACAACAAAACAGACAAAACAAAAGAAATTTCTTCTACCCCAGTTTGCACTAGGAAGATTTGTGAGTTGTTAGCAAAATTGTAAACCACTTATACTATTGATGCAATGATGAGAGTAAACTAAAGAATAGACTAGGAAAACTATAAACTAAGCTTGACTAAAGTAAAAACTCACCCTATTCTCCAGGCGGGCCCCCTGATTTCAGGAAAACTAAACATTGATAATCTTAAGAAAACTAAAAATTGACCCATTTTTTTCAAATTCAGACTTCCCTTTTGTTTTAAAAAAAAATTATTATCCTAGGAGAAAATTCATCAGACTAGGTTTTCTGTCTTAGGAAAAAGATTCATCAGACTAAGATTTTGATCCTAGGAGAAAATTCATTAGACTAGGTCTCTTTTTTTGTGTATCTTAGGAGAAAAATTCATCAGACTAAGATTTCTATCCTAGGAGAAAGTTCATCAGACTAGGTCATCTATCTTAGGAGAAAGATTCATCAGACTAAGATTTTGATCATAGGAGAAAGTTCATCATACTAGGTCTTTTCTACTTATTTTTTGGTATCTTAGGAGAAAGGTTCATCGGACTAAGATTTCTATCCTAGGAGAAAGTTCATCAGACTAAGTCTTTTATCTTAGGAGAAAGATTCATCAGACTAAGATTTTGATCCTAGGAGAAAATTCATCAGACTAGGTCCCCCTTTTTTTGTATATTAGGATAAAGATTCATCAGACTAAGATTTTTATCCTAGGAGAAAGTTCATCAGACTAGGTCTTTTATCTTAGGAGAAAGATTCATCAGACTAAGATTTTGATCTTAGGAGAAAATTCATCAGACTAGGTCTCCCTTTTTTGGTATCTTAGGAGAAAGATTCATCAGACTAAGATTTTTATCCTAGGAGAAAAAAATGTGAAGATCAATGGCAAGATTTTATGCACAATAGCAAGACAAATAAAGGTAAAGATTTGAGAAACTTCCCTTTGTCGGCTCTTCTCGTCTTTTCTCTTCTTTTTTTTTGTTTTTTTTAATCACTTTCCTTCCACTGCTTTGTTCCTGTTTCACACAAAGAAAAATTGGTCAGTTTTGAAAATGGTGGTCGGTTTATGGCCTTGAGTCTTGAGCAGCTTGGCTTTTGCTCGATCACTTTGAGTCGGTGTCAAGAGACTTTTGCTCTGCATCAACCCTGATTGTTTTACACCCAGTACCATTTGTATTTGCAGCTCAAATAGCTTTATCCCAATTGGAGATCTTTGCTTAGGTGACCTTTTCCGATATCTTGAATGACTTCCTGCTTTTGAGCAATTTGTCTATCAGAGAGAATCACCAGTTATATCTGCTTGCGCCAAGTATGCTGTGACAAGAGTCTTTAGGGGGAGCCTTTGCATGAATACTCAAGGCATGTTGATAGTAATAACTGAGTGTGCTGGCCAAAATCACTTTATGCAACTAAAATGCTGGTAGCAGATTTTGAAATCTTTTCTTGCTTGTTTTGAGAAGGGCTGACTCAAAGTGAAGGACACAATGATGCAAAGAAACAAGTATTAACAAGAAATGTCCCTGTCGGAAGAACAGAAGGAAGAGTTCTTTTTTTTTTCTTTTTCAATAACTAGCCTTAATGATCATGACATACATTTTGGACTTAACAGCCGATCTACCAAACTAATCCAATCTTCCCTTTTACCATTCTTATGATCTTTGAAGTCGGGCTTGTTTATGCCGATTCTTCGCATCAGCTTCACGACTCACTTTCGACAAGTAATGGCCGAGGGGTTTTCACCAACAAGTCTCTCTCATTTATTCATCTCTGCTTACTGTCGCCTTACAGTGCCCGTAAGGGTTTTCACTAATAAGACTCTCTCATTTTCCTTTTTTTTTCTTGTTCTTTTGCTTTTCTTGTGCGAGCATCCTGACAGTGTTCTATGTCGCGTGACCGCCGTTGCTCATTGCATGCTTCTCTTGGCATTCTTGAAGGTGTATCGGGAGGTCTTTATTTGGAAGGTTTTTGGATAAGGTTGGACAAAAAGGACGGCATGAAGGCTCAAAACAGACTCAAAACGAGGGGTTATGGACTTACAACTCTTGGAATCGACTCTTTCAAAAGTGAAATAAAATCTCTGCCCCAGTTTCAGATGCTAGGGATTTTTGGATTTTTTTCTTCTTTTTTATTGAATTCTTATTTGGTTGGACAAAACCGTGAGGCTGTCTACGTATCCTTATTTTTTAAGGAATCAGGTCGAACGTAGTTCAAACATCTGACCTAACTAATTTTTTTCATTTTTCTTTTTGTTGTTTTTTCTTTTTCTTTTTTTTTTCAAGGTGCCCCGGCTTCTATTTTTGAGGGCATAGACCTTTGATAATTCTTTTTTTTTTCACTTGAACTTTCTAAAAGCTGCCCCAGTTCGTACTCTTGGGGCATGGAGTTTTTTTTCTTTTTTCTCTTCTTTTTTTTTGACTCTAAACTTGATTCCAAAAAAGGGTAGTCTTAGAAAATAACACAGGCTCAAAAGGGGTGACAAAGAGTATAAAGTGTTTGAGTAGCAGAAAAAGGGCCTCCCAATCTTGAGAACGCTAACCATAGTATCCTTTCGCAATCACGGCATTGATAAACATGTCTGTCTTCTTGGTGTGCCGTGGTCACAAGACATTTCTTCATACCTTAGTGACAAACTTTCCAACAAACTTCAATTGATTAAACATCCTCAAGACCGATATTCACAATAATTTGAAGGTGAATTTTACTCGACCTTAGTTCCAAAGTATTCCAACTCTTTATTCATCCTCAAAAGAATTTTTTTAGTTATCAAATTCCATATTAAATCAGTTCCTAAGATTTGGCCAAAATTTCCGCATGCATGTCATGTCATTAAGACTAGCGGGAAAAGAACTAAGCATGGAATGACACAAAAAGACAAACTGTATTTCATTGAGTAAACAACAAGACAAACAACCTAAAATCCGAGTTACAACCCTAAGTAACCCGGCTAATGAAAATAGCAACAGAATAGAAAGACAAGACTCACACAAACAGAATAGAGGGATAGAAGGGTTTGACTCAATAAAACAAATAAAATCTGGATCACAACCCTGAAATAACCCAGATAATAGAAAAAACATCAAAACAAACTACCAAGATTCCTTCCTAGTGAAGAGGGAATGACTTTTCAATTGCTAAGCTTGACATAAATTTGCTCATCAGGATCAGCAGAGCCTTCTCCAATTTCAAAATCATTAACTTCAGTTAGCAAATTCCCGAGAGGATTCTCATACTCCCTATCACCACGCATCACCCCCACAAAGTGTGCATCATCATGTGCAGGTAAAGGATTCTACACGATATTCTGGGCGCTATTGTCTTGGATCACAATCAATTTTTCCTGGATCATCCTTTCTATTTCTCTTTTAAAATCCCGACAGCTTTCAACATTATGCTCCTGGGCATTGGAATGGTATTCATACCTTTTAGAAGGGTCAAAGCTACTTGCACGTGGGTCCACATGATTTGGAGGAATAGGTGCAATCATGTCATAATGCTTTAATTTCTCAAACAAGCTTGCATAGGACTCTCCTATTGGTATAAAATTATCTTTCAACTTTTGTTCCCCTCTATACCTCTGGCCTGGATGTGGATTATAGGGAACCTGAAAATTTTGTGGAAGCTGGTGGAGATTTTGTGATGCTCGGGTTCGTCTTCTGGGGTGTTTTGGTGGCTGGACAACATACTTATGTGGAGCGACAGAGTATTGTGGGTTCTGAGGTGGATAGCGATGCTCAGGGGAGTCATGGAAAACTTGAGGAGGTTGCTCATACCTTCGAGATGTTCTCCTAGGACCTCTTCTCGACCGTGATGTCATCATGATTACTTCAACCTTCTCATTTGTGTTGCTAAAATTATCAGATTCAACCCGGACAGTCTGAGTTGCGACTTTAGAAATTGCTTGACTTATAATTTTTCCTGTCTTAAGACCATTCTCTAAAATTTCTCCCATTTTGATTGCTTCTGAGAAGGATTTTCCAACTGTGGACATCATGTTTTGAAAGTAATCTGGCTCTTGCGCTTGAAGGAAGACAGTGATTAGCTCGTGGTCATCCATGGGTGGCTTAACTCAAGCTGCTTGCTCTCTCTATTTAATGGCATATTCCCTGAAACTTTCACTTGGTTTCTTCTTTAGGTTTGAAAGGGAAATGTGGTCCGGGGCAATGTCGATGTTGTATTGGAACTGTTTGACAAAGGCCTGTGTCATGTCATCCCAGACATGCTAGCGAGACGTATCTTGATCCATAAACCATTCGGAGGCTACTCCCGTAAGGCTTTCCACAAAATAAGCCATCAACAATTCTTCATTTCTTCCCGCACCTCTTAGTTGATTGCAATACTTTTTCAGGGGGGCTATGGGGTCTCCATGTCCATCATACTTTCAAATTTGGGAGTCTTGAAACCAGGAGACAACTGGACATCGGGGAACATACATAGATCTTTGAAGGAAATATTCTTCTAACCTACCAACCCTTGCATCTTTTTTAACTGTTGCTCTAAGCTTTTCACTCTTTGGATCATTTCTTCTAGTTCCATCTTTCGGGCATGCTTCTCAATGTTTGCAGGAAGATCAAACAAGTACGAGTGGTACTCAGGAGAGTAGTACTGCTCTTGCTGGGTAGCAAATTGTGACTCATGACAAGGTTGTCCTTGGCCATTGGCCCATGCTTGACATATTTTGGTCATTTGTTGTTTCAGTATTCTATTTTCCTCAAACACAGTAGACTCTTGTCGGCCCTCTGACCTTGAGTCTTTTGATCACTTGTAACAGCTTCGATGTCAGTTATAATTTTTCCTTGGATCTTGTGTTGTCCGCTTACCACAAACCGACCACCTCAAACTTTATTCACAATTCAAAACAAAAGACACGTTAGAATGGACTCAATCAACCCTTATTATTATCAACATTTTTTCACTTTTGTTTGTCATTTTTTTTCATTTTTCATTTTTTCATTTTTTTAATTGTTGATCGAACCTGATGTGGTTGCCTACGTATCATGTGGGAACATGAATCAGATCTTGCATAGTTCGGGAAGATAAGGAATAAAGTAAATAAACTAAATCTCTTTTTTTTTGGATTTTGAATTTTTTTTATTTCCGAAAGAAAGACTTATAAAGAAGAAAGAAAATATTTTTTTATCTCGATGTTTCTTCAAAATTTTGCAAAGAAAGACTTCTAAAGAAAAGAGATATTTTTTTTGAATATCGACTTTTTTTTTCTTTTTTTTTTGGAATTTCGAAAGAAAGACTTCTAAAGAAGAAAGAAAATATTTTTGGATTTTTGGAATTTTATTTTGAACTTATGAAAGAAATGCTTCTAAAGAAAAAGGAAATATTTTTGAACCTTGAATTTTCTTTTCTATTTTTGAAAGAAGAATGAAAAATATTTTTCTGAATTTTGAGAAGAAATTAAAAGAAAATATTTTTGTATATTTTTTTAAAAATATTGGGGTCTAAAAGAAAGACTTTCTAAAGAAGAAAGCAATGAAAAATATTTTTGAATTTTTCTTTAAAAAAAATTGTGGGCCGGAACCGATGAGGTTTGCCTACGTATCTCACATCCGGTGAGAATCAGACCCGCGTAGTTCGCCCAGTTTTGACGGAATAAAAGAAATAAGACTTATTTTGAAATGACTTTTCTTTTTTTCTTTTCAAAATTTTAACAGAATTCAGGGTAATTCAAATATTTACCTCTCACTCTCTTTTCTTTTCTCTTTTTTTTGATTTTCTTTTTTTTTCATTTTCTTTCCCTATTCTAGAAGCCAGTCAGCGTGCAAGCTGAAATAGACAAATATGCAAGTAGCACGTAAGATGTATCAGGATGGTCTTTTAATTTGGGTGCATCTGTCCTAGACAACTCGATGAGGCTAGACAACTCGATGGGTGCATCTGTCCTAGACAACTCGATGAGACCCCTGTGTTGAGTCTCTAAAGTCAAATGCACATGATGCAAACAAATGTTCCTACTAGGGATCCGGCATGAGGCTGAATTATTCTAGGTTCAAAATATGGGTATGTGTTCTAGACTGTGTACCCGAGCGGACAACTCGAACCGAGGAGGGGGCTACGTACCGGGAACCAAAAGGCCATCCTGCTTAGTAACTTGTCCGAGCCTCTTTCTTATTTCAAGGTATGACACTAACAGCATAGGGAGTCTCGACTAGCGAGCACATCCCCGAAGATGAGAAGAGAAGGGTTTCGTAATAGTTTATGTACAGTTCAGATAATATCAAAGCGGTAAAAGCAACATTTAGCACATTAGGCCCAAACATGTAATAAAATTAGATAACAGATAAAACCAATATAACAATTCATCTAAGCTCGAATTCTTGAACCCTGAACCAGAGATTCTGGGTTCGATCCCCAGCAGAGTCGCCAGAGCTGTCACACCTCCTTTTTTCTACACCCCCGTAAGGTTATGAGGGAGTTTTTTCCAACTTAAAGTGACAATCGAAAAAGGATTATTTATTTATTAAATTTAGAGTCGCCACTTGGGATAATTTTATGGTGTCCCAAGTCACCGGTTCAAATCCTGAATCGAGGAAAATATTGACTCTGTATTACAGTCCGCGAACACAGAAATCCGGGTAAGGAATTCTGTTAACCCGGGAGAAGGTGTTAGGCATTCTTGAATTCCGTGGTTCTAGCACGGTTGCTCAACTGTTATAATTGGCCTATTTACTGATTTTAGTACATGTTTTAACCTATACTGCAATTTTAAACTTTATAACCGCTTTTATTTAATTATATTTTAGGAAGTTCAACGTCATCTAAAACGCATCTTGAACCACGTCATGTAAATGCACCCGCAGTCCATGACACATTTTATTTAACGTTATTGAGATTTGGATTTAGGTCACATAAATGCACACCCGAGTTTAGGAAAGTGAATTATAACGTGCCTAAAGCACTCTAACGGTGTTTATTATTCTTCTTAAATTTTGAGATTGTTATGAGGCTAAAGTAATGGAAAATTATTGTGGGAGAGGTGATGTGATTTAATTGTTAAGCTGATGGGCCAAGGTCCAGAGGTGATTGGTATTTATTGAATTGGCTTGACAAATAATGCATTTGGCCCATATTTTGCGGCAAATAGATCAATCCAACTTGATTCCAACTAAAAGTCATGCGGCCCAGTTAATAATCAACTTAAAACTTGGGCAACAATTCAATCCATTACTACAAACATATTCTTAAATCACAAACTAAATAAGTTTTCCTGTGTATACTGGAGTTGCACAATTGATATTTTTAAGTATTCCTGACATGTGCAAACGATTATGATTTTCAAGACTTGACAACCAATGGAAATTATCAACCTTTAGACCTTTAATTTCAGCATAATCCCAACAATAAATGGAAAGTTCAATAACAGAACCAGTTACATTGTGACATAAAACTCCTTCCCAATTACAGCAATCCTCGCTATCAATCCAAGTGGAGAATATATTTGTAGGATCATTTGCTTCTTTCTTTAACCTTAGTAAAGAACGTTTTTCATTTTCTTTGCAAATTCCAGCACTAGAACTAAACTTAAATGGAATTGTTAAAGACAAAAACAAGACAAATACTAACCTCCAGTTGCACAAACATATGGATAACTTCAACAATTGTACAATAGGCCACTTTGAGCTACAAGTATAAAATAAACTCAAACCAAACACTAAGCACATGCAATATATCAATAAGAGAGATTAAGGATAAACAAAATCGAACCTTTATTGCTTCAGTGTAAACGGGTTACAGCAGCAACTATGAGCGAAGACTAGATCGCGACCGGAACAGAATCGATCGACTGTAACCTCGACGGTGATCTCGAAAATGACCTTGGGTAGAAACTCAACTGCTAGACATGGGGTCGCTTTTGACTGGTTCCGGACTTGTTTTTGACGATGAACCAAGTATTTTGACGATGAATAATAGTTCCACAGTTATTAGGCTCTTATCGGAACAAAACTTCACCCAAAACCTAAAAGGGTGTGTTTTGATCTTATTATTTTGAGAATAGGAGTTCAGTTTCTCTTTCTAGAAAATAGGCAGAGAAACCAGGAAAAGAGAGATGATAAGATTGCTTGTATTGATGGTTGTTGTCTTGATTCGACTTTCTCTTAGAGAAAAATAATGCTCTGTGTGTGTGTTTTTTTTTTTGGCTAATTGGTTTTATTTTGTATGAGGGGAACGGCTGGGGTGCGGCTGATCTCATTCGGGGCGTTGGAATTTTTTTTGTCTTAGCTAGGTCTAGGTATAGGTTGTGAAGAAGAAGAGTCCTTTTAAAGTGTTAGGGTTTTATGGGTATTGGGTTTGGATCTAGGTAATTGGGTTGGACCATGTCTTTTGGGTTTGAATCTAGGCTCTGAAGACCAAATAGTATAATGTATTGATAAAAATATAAAAATCACTCTAAATTAATATAAACTAGTATAAAACTAAATACTAAAAGTGAGACTAATTTTTGTATTTCAAATATTATAATACTATAAATATAAATGTACTAATTGACTTTAACCTAAAGATGAATTTTTTATTTTTTTTTTGTAAATTTTATTTTTGTGATATAAATAAAGTAAAAGAGTCAATATTAGTTGAAATAACGATATTAGCCCTAAATTAAATATTTACGTGCTAAAATATGAAAAATCTTGGGGAGGGTCAAAAATCACATGTCTACACTCTCATCTTTGTTATGTTTTCTAAACAACCCTAGTCTATTACCTTCGATCATTTCCAGATCTATATAGATCTGAGATGAATCGAGCACAATTACATGTTTTTCTCTGAAAATTTCTGGTTTTAATTGATTTTTCTTGGTTTTCCCTAAAACTAGGGTTCATTACAAATTATTTTTTTTCAAAGGTTTTCTGACTTCTAATGTGTAATCGATCCTCTTTTCATCTTCTTGACTGACTTGTGCAAAAGATACTCAAACCCTAGTTGATTTCATGAGATACATTGATTTCCTGATCTTTGCTTCGATTTTGAGTCTTTCAGTGTTACCAATTGTATTAATTCACCATGTATTTTCTGACTTACACATTTCTTTTTGTCAAGTCCATTATTTTGTGGTTTTTGCCCTAATTGATCTCTATTAGGTTTTGCATCTTTTTCTGGCTAATTTCTGTACTTCTTGTGAAGTTTTACTTAGCCTATTTTCTATTTGTGGAAGTTGATATTTCTTTATAGAAATCCGTATCACTTTGAAATTCTGGCTGATTGATTTGCTCTTGATTGTTTCCTTGTTTATGACCTTAATTTGGGCATTCATGCCTTGTTTAATTTTCTGTATAATTATGGATCTTTGTTGATTCTTTATATAGTACGATTAAGGTCCTTTCCTTAATTAGGCCCCTGTATTACCATTTGATCAAGGAGTCTATTCTGAACTCCCTTATTTTGTTTGAACTCCTTGCCATTGCCCTATTATTACCGTTTGGCTAATTGCCCCTAATTAAAGGAGTCTATTCTGAACTCCTTAGGTGATTGGATTCTATGACCCCTTAATTGTTGGTTTTTAATTCTTTTACCTTATTTGGTTTACTCTTGAACTGCTATATAAGTACTCTCATTCTGCTCCTTCAAGACACGAACACTAAGTTCAGAATACACACACTCACACTCAAACTCTCTCTTCTTTCTCTGTTACTTGTGATAACTATTGGTCTAGCTGGCTGAAAGCCAAGGCTAGACATTGGAACTACACCCGCTTTACATTCTGCACTTTCTTCTTTAACTTGTATGTCTCTAGTTAAATTTTGAAACTCAAACTCCATGGGTACCTTTCCTGCATTGGTTTAATTAGCTATGTTATTCAACTTGTTTCCCTGTTTACTGCTTTATTTAGCATGTCTAAAGCTTGTCTCCTCTTATTCAATGTGTAATAAGAATGTCTAAACTCCACTAGGTTATTTGATACTTGTCCATCATGTTTACCTAGTCCCTGCTTACCACCCCTTTAACTAGTGTAATCATGTTAGTTACTTAGTCTCCTAATGCATTTGATTAGCCCTAATTGTATGCCCAGTTCTATCCCATACACTCTTGTCTTCAACATGATTTTGCTACATCTTTACTCTATGTTTCAACAGCCTATTACCATGACTGACTTGCTCAGTGGACTCTGAGTTGTTCTGTGCATTTGTCATATCAAATGTTTACCTATTTATGTGGTTTCAACCCTATATATATTCCCAATCCCCTTCACCCCCTGTTTGTAAGTTTGCTTGTTAAATGTTTGTGAATCTAGGTATTCTATGATTAATTGGGTTATTTGCTGAGTATGCTTTCCTCAAAAAATGATTTCAAAACTGTTGCTCATACTCTTAATATTCTTCTCAAAGCTGGTCACTCCTAGCATTTTTTTAAAAACTATTTTCCATTTCTGAATCTTTTCTATACACTATTTTACTAAATCTTTCAAAACTATGTCAAGCACTCTCACTTTACTCTTACACTATTAGGTTCTGCCCCTCTGGTGTGTGTACTGCTTAGGGATCCTTGAGATCCCTCTGAACTCTGGCACACCAGGGCTGGCCCTTCCATACTGTACATAACCAATCCCTATTTGAGAAAGGTCTTGGTATAAGCATTGCCTGTGATCCTTGAGGTCCATAGGGACTCTGACACACCAAGGCACACTATTGGCTGTGAGTTCTTTGGCTTCTAAGACTGTATTGAAGGCTTGGCACTCCCAGTTTTTCTCTGGGCCTATTTTAGGCTCCCTATAGTATAGTTTCACTTATTTATATAATTTATTTGATCCTGGTTTGTAATAATATTCTTTGTAAACAGATATTGGGGTAATTAATAAAAGGGGAGGGTTCCTATATGATTTTTGTGGGAAACTGGGTAGAAATCATGCTTTAGGTTTATATTATGATTCGCAATAGAAATAATGCTTTAGGTTTATATTATGATTCGCAAGAGAAATAATGCTTTAGGATTATGTTGTACTTATTTGCTATAGTAATCATGTTTTAGATCTGTGTTGTTTGCATTAGAAATCCTGCCTTAGTATACTCACGTTTACTGCCTTTGCATATTAGAAAACATGTTATAGTTCATCACTTCATTTCTGATTCTGCATAAGTTGTCACCACCTGGAAATCCTATCATTAAGTTATTACTGAAACATGCTTATTAAAATGACCATCTCTCTGTGCATTAGAAATACTGCTTTGGGACTCTGTGTGCATTTAGTCTAAATCGTATCTATGTCGCTTAAATGAATAACTATCTATAAAAAAAGTTTTAAAACAGTCCAACACGTAGATATCATGTTCTAGTATAAATAAGCATGAAATCATCTTTTGTAACACTAATCGCCTAGATCAGCATATCTGCAGGACTGAATAACTTCACGTTGTTTTAACTAGTTCCTAGAGTTATGATTGCACACAAACCCATGCTTAGGCAAGTCTTAGATAATTAATGTCCTAAAACTGTGAAAATTATACTCTGCTTGTTTGTAAAATTGTCCAGGCTTAACAAGCTTCAAAATCAGTAGGCAAACTGATTAGGATCTGCCATTTCGCCTTAAAACAAATGCTGCATATTCTGTGTTTGTGATGTTCATCTAGATATCATGTTCTAGGGCCTTCTAAATTTCTTTAAAATCAATTGTTTGAGACGTGCTACATATTTGTTTATGTGTGGAGGTAAGCATGAGCCCTTAATTGCTTCCCTGTTTGACAGTCCTACGTGTTATTAGTTGATTCTTAGATTTTACCTTTTTAAACAGCTTAGGAGGGTCTAGTATTGCCTAAATGAAGAGGTCCTAAACACCTACGGGACCACTAGGAAGGGACTGGTAAAGCACGCTTAGAGTTCATTAATTAAATTCGCTTATATAACCACTAAGGGGAGGGTAATGGGTAGTAAAAGGATATGATGACCTGTGCGCTAATGCCATGTGTAACCCCTCTATTTGAGGAAGGCTTACCGGGTATTGTACAGATGTGATCCTATAGGCTAGCCAATTTAGGACTTCCCTTTCTCAATTCATATATGTGTACTTAGACTGTCTAAACTCCTTTAATTTGCATATGACTGCCTAAAATTCCTTTATTTGCAACTATGTGCTTAGGTTGCTTACCTGTTAAATGACTAATTCACATAACTGAGTTTGGCCGGGTCCCACCATTGTGGACCGCGAGGGGTGCCTAATACCTTCTCCTCAAGGTTATTTTGAGCCCTTACCCTAATCTCTAGTAATATAAACTGGTTACATGAGTTAATTGCTCTAGGTGCCCTAACACACCTTAATCCGTTAGGTGACGACTCTTCAAATACCCGATTCCCAAAAAGGAAACGAGTTGTTTCCAATAAATGTCAAAACCCGGGCTTCTACGAGGAAAAAGGGGAGCGTGACAGTAGGCATATAGATGTATTTTATTCATTCTAGCTGAAAAATGAAATATTCTTATCCGTGTTGGGCTTCAACTGTTATACTTGGAAAGTATGTCTAAATTTCTTTAATGTGAACGAGTTGAGCATGATATCATTGAGTTATTTACTTACACTGATTCCTTTATATCATGAGTTGTTACTATTTATTGATATTGGTCCTTGACTATTTCTTCTGAGCACGTCACTACTTTCAGCCCAAGGTTAGGTCAGTTACTTATTGAGTACATGAGGTCGGTTGTACTCATTCTACACTCTGCACTTCGTGTGCAGATCCAAGTACTTCCGGACGAGGTTGTTTATAGAGTTGTGTTGCTACAAGCATTTTGGGAGACTACGAGGAATCTGCTTTGTCGTCCGCAGACCTTGAAGTTCTCTTTATTTTTTTTTGTTATTACTGATCTACTATTCAGACAGTTGTATCGAGGATTTGGTCTTATATTTTGATACTCAGTAGTGCTTATGTACTCGTTGACACCAGATCATTGAAATGGTTGTTGCTGTATTGTTGTTGTTTTCATCAGTTATTTCAGGATATTTGTGATGTTGAGTTTATTAAACCATGCTTATTCAAATTTGTTTTTATTGTGTGATTGTTGGCTTGCCTAGCAAGTCGTGTTAGGCGCCATCGCGGCTCCAATAGAAGTTGGATCGTGACATAAATTCCTGAAAATATATATAATGGTGCAAAAATATACTACCATACCATGTATAGGCCCCTAATATATTATGGAAAAAAAAGTATGTCCATAACATATTACAACATCATATGTTTGCCCCTAACATATATATCACAACAATGAAGGAATGATACCTAATGCCATGGTACAAAGCCATGCAACAACATAAATATTTACTAAATAATTTTGGTATTTTTACAAAATAATATATTTGTAGCTGGTCAAAGATCACTGGTTATGCTAAGCACATGTTTGTCCCAACACATGGATCAGACGAATAATATATATTTTCAAAACAAAATTTAAAAAGTAATCATAAGCTTAAAGTCTCACTTACCTCGATATCCTCCCTTCCAAGCAATATGAACTTTTATGTGCGCCAACAACTATCAATCACCACAATCTGCATCGAATAATTCAATTAAAGTTTTCCTTATCTCAAAGGAATTTAATCTCTTTCAACTTAACTTTTAGCTAAAAATTTCCAACTCCAAGCATTGATTTCTAAGGTTTGTATGAAATTTCCTTTTTTGGTGTTTTCAAATTGTTCACATTGCTTGGAATCTTATCTCGAAATAATATTTAGAATCAAGGTACGCGATTACCTTAAAATCTCCAAACCCTAGTCTTTCTCTTTGATAAGTATTCTTGAATAATCTTGAAGAGACTCTCATGGTGATTTGCAATTATTTTCACTAAATTTATGAGAATTTTTTGGGGGATCAATATCACGACCCTAAACCCGAACCCAGTCGTGATGGTGCCTCTCATGAAGGCAAGGCCAGCCGACACTTCCCATTTCGGTATTTAACAGCTAAATAGTAAGAAACAGTCTAAGCAATATAAAATAATCCAAAGTTTAAGCAGATAATAGCATAATTTGCGGAATACAATCCAACACAGCTCGATACTGGGGTGAACCTATCCATGACCATCTAAACAATCTGGAATACTCAGAGAAATCTACAGAGTTTAATACAGTAACTAAGAAAACGGAGAATAAGATAGGGAAGAAGCTCCGGGCTGCGAACACCGACAACTACCTAGAGACTCCTCAAATCCGCCTGAGCTGGAAAGATCAGCACTCGGGAGCGGGATCAGATGTGCCTAAATCTGCATACAGGGTGTAGGGAGTAAAGTGAGTACTCTAACTCAGTGAGTAATAATCATAAATAAGGACTGAAAGCAGGAAATCACGTAAAGCACATTTGCAGACTATAATGAAGTAGTAAAACCAGTGAAAGATATGTGAAAGTCATTTAACTCGAATTAAACTTCACGAAAACCTTCTTCAACAATTTAAGCAGGTAAATGACAGGCAATTAAGGAAAATAAACACATAAAGGTTCGCCCCTTGGGCACAGTATCAACAAATCTGCCCCTTCGGGCAATATCTTAGAACAATACCACCCCCTCGGGCTATATCTCATATCACAATAGGTACCCGCGCTTATTGGGGGTGTGCAGATTCCTGGAGGGCCCCCCTACGGCCCAAGCACAATATGAAGCCATCTCGTGGCATCATCACTAGGCTCTCGGCCTCATATTAAGAAGCCACCTTGTGGCGTACATATTTCAGGCCCTCGGCCTCATAATCAATATCAAATATTTCCTCACAACATAGGCCCTCAGCCTTAATCAAAAATCCTCACAAGCCACTAGAGCAATAGTAAAACATGATTCTCAGCCCAAAATATCATTTGAAAGATCATTTAAGTGTTAAAACAGAGTAAATATAGTTGAGTACGAAAACAGTGAAATATAACATGACCGAGTTCAAGAATAAAGTCAAAACAGTGAGGCAATATCAATAAAAGTCCCCTAAGGGTTCAAATAGTTGGCACTAGGCCCAATTATGGCATTCAGCCCAAACATGGTGTTCACAAATAGATTTCAGTCAAATACGCGGTAAAATAGTCATTCGGGATGGACTAAATCACAATCCCCAACAGTACACGACCCCACGCTTGACATCTAGCGTGTGCATCACCTCAATATGGCACAACGATGTGCAAATCCAGGGTTTCATACACTCAGAACATCATTTACAATCATTACTCGCCTCAAACCGGTCAAATCTCTAGCTCGTGATGCCTTTGCCCCTCGAATCGGCCTCCACGCACGTCGAATTTATCCAAAATTAGAATCACGACATCAAAATATGCCAAGGTAACGAAGCCCAAGCAAAAATAATCAATATATAACACAAATCCCGAAATTTCCAAAACCCGACTCCTGGCCCATGTCTCGAAATTGGAAAATTTTTACATCAATGGGTTCCTCATCTCCCCACAAGTTCATACATTACAAAAGTATCAAAATCCATCCACAAATGACCCCTCAAATCCCAATTTCTAGGTCTCCAATTTCAAGCCCTAGTTCTTCAATTTTAGGCTTAGATTCCATGATTATTTAGGTGGAATTCACATAAGAATCGAGTTTTAAGTCCAAGAATCTTACCTCCAAGTTATTCCCCTTGAATCCCTCTTCAATACCCTTCAAAAAGCTCCAAAAACGATCAACAATGGAAGAAATAAACCCCAAAATTGCGGACAAGATGACTATTTAAACCTTCTGCCCAGGCCTGAATTCCTTCATCGCGATCGCGGGACTTCCTTCGCGATCGCGAAACACATTTTCTCAGGACCCAGCTTTTACTCTATGCGAACGCGTAAACACTCACGCGAACGCGATGCTCAGGCTTCCAACACTACACGATCGTGGACAGGGGACCGCGTTTGCAAAGAACAAACTCCCAGTCAAAACCCCTGGTCCACTTAACTCTACGCGAACGCGACCTTCACTACGTGTTCGCGATCAACAACTTTTCCACCTTATGCGATCGCAACTCAACCTTCACGAACGCGAATAACAAACTGGGCTTCCCCCTCAAAAGCTCTACGCGATCGCGAGACCCCCTACGTGATCACGAAGAGGAAAACTCTGCAACAGCTAAAGCTCCAAAATCTGCAACTCTCCAAAGCATGAAATGGTCTGATTGACCACCCGAAACTCACCCGAGGCCCCCGGGACCTCAACCAAACATACCAACATATTCCATAACCTCATTCAAACTTGTTCTAACCTTCAGAACACTCAAAACAACATTGAAACACCAAATTCGTATCAGTGTCAAGCCTAAGAATTCCAAAATCTTCTAAATTACGCTTTTGATCAAATCCCCAACCAAACCACGTCCAAATGACCTGAAATTTTGCACACACATCCCAAATGACACAACAGAACTACTGCTACTCTCGAAATTCCATTCCAACCCCTATATCAAAATCTTTCCTACTAACCAGAAATGGCCAAAATATCAACTTCGCCAATTCAAGCCTAAATCTGCTCCGAACCTCCAAAACTCATTCCGATCATGCTCCTAAGTCCCAAATCACCTCCCGAAGCTAACCCAACCATCGGAACTCACATCCGAGCCCTATAACACATAAGATAACATCCGGTTGACTTTTCCAACTTAAACTTCTTCAAAAGAGACTAAGTGTCTCAAACCTTACCAAATCCTTTCCGAAACCGAACCAACCAACCCAATCACACATAGAACCTATAAACAAAGAAATAAGAAGAAGAAATGGGGAAAACGAAGCGGCAACTCATGAGACGACAGGCCGTGTCATCACATCCTCCCCAACTTAAACAAACGTTTGTCCTTGAACGAGTCAAGAAACATACCTGAAGCCTCAAACAGGTAAGGATATATGCTCCATATCTCCCGCTCGATCTCCCAGGAAGCCTCCTCCATGGGCCGACCTCTCCACTGTACTTTCACTGAAGATATATCCTTTGACCTTAACTTTCAAACCTGATGCTCCAAAATAGCTGTTGACTCCACATCATAAGTCAAATCACCATCCAACTGAACCATGCTAAAATCCAGAACATGAGACGGATCCTCAATATACTTCCAGAGCATAGAAACATGATGTTGATACCCAATATTTCCCTATATATTTTTACATGCAAATACTTTTAAAATAACTTATATAAGTATGCTCAAGTATCTTAGTATTTTTCCTAATTTTTAAAGGATTCTTAAATCAATTTATTTCCCATTTTAGTAGTATAAAAACCAATAATTATTCCCAAAATTATCATTTTGGTGAATAACTTATTCTATTCTCATATTTATAACAAAATATAGCTAGGGTAATTTTTATACATTTTGTTTCAAATTTATTTGGTATTTTAAAAGCTAAATTGCATATAATTGCAATTTTAGCCTATTTTAAGAATTAATAGTATTTTATAATTATGAAATTGGTTCAAATATTATTAAATTAATATTTATATATTGTTAATTGACTCAATACTTTTAATTTATTTTCAGAAGTCATTTTTACTATTTTTATAAAATAAAAGGGGAAAATTGGCTATTTAAAATCTGGCCCTATTTCATTTCAATTATAGCCCAAAATTGATTCCCCTAATTGACCCAATTTTGAATCCCAAATGGACTGACCCAATTTCTATTTAACCCGACCCCTGACCCGTTTATCCAACCCGCCCAGCTCCCTTTTTAATCCAGGTCATTGATCATTTTGATCAATGGCCACGAATTCCCTTTTCCTTTTTTAATTTGCCCACACGCCTAACCCTACCTCATTTTGTTTCTATCAGTCGCCTCTGAATACCCTCCCTCTCTCAAATTCTCTCGAAGGTTCTTGAAACCCTAATCGTCTTTTACCATTTTCAACCTCAAGCTCACCAGAATCTATGGCCTAAACTCACCTTCCTCCGCTATTAAACGCTTGGTGTTCGAAGTTTCGAGGTCTGACCTCGATGGTGTCCGTTCAGATCTTCTCCAATTCAAGGTTCTATGGCCCCTCCGGCCTTGCTCCAGCGTATCCAAGCATTATGAGCCTATGTCTGACTTATCCGACTCAGATCGGACCTTTTCCTAGCCTTTCTCGCTTTAGGGTTCCTCTGAAATCCTAGCTATTCGAGGTTTTCTTTGATTATTTTCATAAATCGGTTCTATATTTGTGCTCTACTTGAGTTCTTAAACGTTTTCCCCAATTTTTCTTTCAAAAATTACTTCTCCTTGATTTAGGGTTTCTGAAAAGTTCAAAATGTTTCTCTGGCTTTTCTGTTCCTTTTTCTTTGTGTGTATTTGTCACGCATGTGCTTCTACTACTTTCTTATGTTTTTTTTCTAGTGTATATGTTCTTCTGTGCCTTGTCTTTCTACTATGTTTGTACACCATGCTCGCATGTTCATCTTGCTGTGTTTTCCTATATGTCTTGTTGATATACTTTTCTGGTATTTTGTGTTCTCCTACTATATGTATTTCCTACCGAGTTCTTAAGTTCTTTGTTTGCCTTTTACTAGACCTTTGTTTCAGTTCCCTTTAAACATATTTCTTCTACTGTTTTCTTATATGCTATACCAGCTTTTTTCTCTTCTGAACCCTGTTTAAGTCCCTTCTAAAAGGTTTTTCTTAAACATGTTCCCTCTACTCTCACTATGCTTCGAATCAGTTTCTTCACTCTATTGCTTCAAACTCGCTATTGTATCTGTTTGTTTTCTCATGAGTCTCTGAAAGAGACCTCTAAGCCTGTTTCAATTATTTGCCTCCTCGTCTCTGTGTCTGATTCGAGTTGGGAAACCATAGAATTTAGGGGGTTTTGGCGAGTTTTGATCTTGTGTTTGGACTAGGGTTCTATTTTGTAACCCTTGACTCTCTCAGACTCATTCCGAGTCTGTGAACAAAGTTTGAATTTCTTTGTTTACGACTCTGAACTTTTTCTTCTATGCTAGACTCTTCTACTGATTAACATGATAGCTCTTCGTACTTAAGCATGGCTGTATGTTTTATATGTGTGATGAATTCTTTCTTCCGAAAAGGTTTTCCAACTTATGATTGATTCAGTATCCTTTTCTCTAGGTTTGATTGATTGTTACTGATCTTCCTTAAGTAAAACCTTTATTCACCTTTTCTGACTGGATTCATACATACCAAAATTCAAACTTTGTGATTTACTGGCTGTTAATTGATTTCCTTTACTTATTTGCACAAATCGTGTGCTAACAAACTTTTGCCTTAAATAAATCTCTGTGTATTTACCCTTTTTGTACTACTTTGGAAAAGGTTTTGATCAATCCCTTTCCTTAATTATTTTACCCGTTTGAAATCAAAATCCCTCAATTAAAGGGGAACTTTTGTAATTGTTTTTAAAACTATTCTCCTACCTTATTCTGCTTGCCTTATACACTATAAAAGGGGCACAACTCCTTTCTCACCAAGACACTCTCAATTTAACACTTTTATACTACTCAAGTATCATAGTTCTCTAATCATAGCATTCTGACTATTTGTTTGCACTTTGGCTTCACAAGACTACTGCTTTCTTTTCTTGTTTCCCTGAAACTGGTATGTTCTAGTTTGATTTTTAGCCTCATCCCAATGTGTTTATTTTACACCTTCTACACCCCTGTCTGCTTTACTGCCTATGTTTAATGTTAATTAGCATATGTTTCTACTGCGAATCCCTGCACCCCTATCCCCTTCTATGTGTTTGAGTTGAAGTTCAGAACATGGCAATATCCAAGTTGTTGCTCATGTCTGGACTTGATCCCATAGGGGATCCTAACTCTCAAACAATGTGGCTAACAGGCTGGTTACCAGCACTCCAATTGCTAGGTATGACCGCTATCTTGTCTTGGCTTTCCCCCAGAATCCCCTCTCTACACATACACTCTCTCTTAGATTCTAAGTTCTCCCCCCCTCCTATGAGCCTTGCTTTGGGACCTTGAGCTCCCTCTGAACTTGGACATTCGAGGGTTGGCCCTTCCACACTGCACTATAACTCAATTCTGCAATATATTTGGGTGTAAGCACTGTCCGGAGTCCACTTGAGACTCTTAGGGAACTCTGACACATCCCAAATAAGAGAAAGGCTTTGGAAATTTGATCTTCGGAGTTGGTTTACTTCATGCTTCAGACAGAAGTCTGAATCAGGCTCTCCTTGGTTGGGATTTTAAGTTTCTAATGTAATTTTTATTCATTTTCTCAGGCTGTAAAAATTTGTAATAACTTATGGGGGTTTTAGTGAAAAGGGGAGGGTCAATCATGCATGTAAAAGGGGTAGATATCATTTTCATAGGGAGTTGTTATATTTCTGCACTCATATCCTGCTTACAGCTGTCGCTTCTGCATTCCATATGTAGAAACCATGTCTATAGGTTTCTGCACTTCTGCATTTCATAGAAATCATGTCTATAGGTTTCTGCATTTCATATAGAGACCATGTCTATAGGATCTACATTTTCACATAGAAACCATGTCTATAGGATCTGCATTTTATATAGAAAACGTGTCTATAGGTTCTGCATTCCCAAACGCTGCATATCATATAGATAACATGCCTATAGGACTTCCTGAATTCTGCATATGCATCTATCACTAGGCAAATGATTTATAGGTTTAAATAACAATAAGCATTCTAGATACTATGCCTATAGGACTTTTGCACTTCTATAAATGTTTAAAAATCAATAACGCCTAGAAAGTATGCCTATAGGAACTATCAATCAAATCTGAATCGCCTCGCTCGTTTTAAGTTTAATCTGCAGAACTTGGTAAAATACTGGCAACCTTCCTGTAATCAGTTTACTACTTTATTTCTGAAACTAATAGATATCATGCCTATAGGTTTCGCCTAATGACTAAGCAAGTTTTAGGGTAAAAGCTATAACTGCGCTAGTCTTTGATAATTACAACCAGCGGACAGATCTAATTCGAACTTCTTATCTGAAAATATGTGATAAATCAGCCTGTTTTAACCTTTTAAGTTTAATCAGACCCTAATCAGTACGTGTAAGACATGCTAAAACTATATGCTTTCTTTGATTTAAGGAGGTTTATTTGAGCCGTATATGTTTACATGCTTTCCCAATACTTGCTATATATGTTTTGATTGTCGCCTTAGACATTTGTCCTTTAAAACTGCAAAACCTCATACCCCTTCCCTTTTAGGATTAGTAGTCCCAAGTACCTCCGGGACTGATAGGAATGGGGCGGGTAATAGCATGCAATAAGTAACGAAACCATTCCGTGCTTTAATACCTTAACGGGGTGGGAAAGGGTAGATATGGATATGATGACCGGTGCGCTAATACCACGTGTAACCCCTCTTCTGAGGAGTGATTATCGGGTATTGAATTGATGTGATCCATATTATTTGTAAACCTAGGACCCCCCTCCTTTTTCTTACTTGTTTGATTTATTTTCAGAACTCTTTTAACTACTTCAACTTCAGCTTTTCTATATTTTCTCTCAAATTCAACTACTTGCAACCATTATGTGAAAACCCTCTTTGTATTGAAAACCCTTACGTGTCTATTTGTTGTTCGCACTTAAAGTCACAATTATAGCATGACCAAGAACCACACTAGTGGATCCTGAGGGGTGCCTAACACCATCCCCTCGGGATAATTTCTAGCCCTTACCCAATCTCTGGTTTTCTAGATCAATTCCTTCTAGTGTCCTAATGCACTTTAATCATTAGGTGACGACTCTTCAATTCAAACCCAATTCCCAAAGGAGAACGAGTTGTCCTCCCAAATGTCCTAAACTCAATTTCGCGAGAAAAAAGGGGGCGCGACAGCATGGCGACTCTGTCGGGGATACCTTTTAGGCTTTTACCATTTCATGCTATTTGTGACTTTATGCTACTTTATATGTCTTTATTTAATGCCTTTATATATTTATTTCCATTCTTCTACTACAAAACTGACTTGGCTCTTTGTTTCTTTCCTTTATTTCTTTATTTCTTTCCATTACTGCTTTCCTTCATTACCGTTGTAAATTCTGAGGAATTATTGTAATTATTACTTTATGAACATGCAAATACGTGACAACTTGTTTAATTATTGTAACTGCATATTTAACATCATATTCCACTCGTGCCAAACAAAATACCATAGCAACGCTTATAATGAGTGGTTGTGCCCTTCCGATATTATCACCCCTTAAATCCGGCAAAGGCATATTTGCGGTAAAACCAGTTGACCAACGGTGTAGTCGATGGTTCCATGCCTTTCCCTCTTGAGTTGTCCGCTCAAGGGTACCAGTCTAATACCCCATAGAAAGCCTACTCTGTTTAATTGTGTATGCATCATTGTCAAATCTAGCCGAGTCAGTTATTTTGTCCGCATAATGACTCTTTAAGATAGCCTTGTCCAAAGTCCACTGTGTTTCCTTGAAACCCAAACGAACACTACCATGTTCTGTGCATTTATTTGGAGAACTAAATGCTTCTTATGCCGATTATTGATATTTAATAGTCGATTCTGGTGGGGGTAAGGGCCTAACACTTTTGTCTTGCAGAAAAAGAGGCACGAAGTCCCCAGATTTGGCATGGTAACCAACATCCACCCAAGATTGCTAAGCTGGTGGAGAGATCTTCATTCCAGTGATCAGACGCTTGTCCGGAAATACCTAGGAAATCTACCTTCCCTCCTGGACATCCAACCCAACAAAAAGATTATTGAAGCTGCTACCCTGTTCTGGGATTGCGATAGGTCTGTGTTTTGCTTCGGGGAGATTGAGATGACACCCCTTCTAGAGGAAATAGGAGGACTAGCGGGTATACCATGGGAAACTCTAGGTCTGATAATGCCAAAAAATCGCGAAGGTAGAGGTTTTCTCAAGATGATGGGTCTAAAGAAGAATCCAGACCAAACTTGTTTGAAGGAGTCCTATATTCCCTTTGATTATTTGTACGAGAGGTATGGTCACAACAAATCTTACCCTACTTATCATGATGAGTTCGCCCTCACGTCGTTGGGGTATATTCACCGAATAGTTTTTGTCTTCATGTTCTGCTTCGTGGGCATGATAGTGTTTCCAATGAAGAAGTCTAGGATCCATACTAGGCTAACCATGGTCACCAAAACCATAATGGAGGGAATTGGTGGGCAACCATTTAGAATAGTGCTCATGATCGTTGCAGAAATGTGCCGAGTCCTGGAAAAATGTCAACAAGGAGCCAAACACTTTGAGGGTTGGAACTTGCTACTCCAACTCTGGCTCATGGAGCACCTCCAAAAAGGCAAGTATTGACAAGAGATTCAGCGTAGGGACTGGGACGATCATATAGCCTTCCATCAACCAAGGCGAATGAACTACATGCCTAACATGTTTGCTCAACCAGAAGATGCCAAGGGATGGGTGAAGCTGTTTGAAAATCTGACTGAGGATCAAATACAATGGATGTTCGAGTGGTTCCCTATTGAAGAGTTCATCGCCCGATCCAGGGACGCACCATTTCTGATACTGATAGGTTTGAGAGGAACCTACCCTTATGTCCCTCTCCGGATTATGAGACAGGCTGGTAGGAAATAGGTTGTACCAAGGGTCGACAAGATGAGTCACTTCCGAGCCGACTTCCAAGCTAATGACAGTCCTTATAAGTGTCAAGCTCAGCATATGTGGCATTGTAAGATCATCATGGGGAGAGATACTATCGAGCCAGATAGATACCATGCAGGCTGCACCCCATACTATTCAGGATGGCTGGAGGACAATCACAATGGTCTGGGCCAACCTGGGTTTGTTCGAGGTCACAGAATCATCGATGAAAGGGTTGAAGCACAGGTCAAATACAACCAACTACGCAAGAGGATTCAGGAATGTGAAAACGAACACCACGAGATTTAAGAAGCCCAACAAAAGCTGATTGAAGAATGGAAGGACATGGCTGTCAGCGCCAACAAGAGAGAGGATACTTGGAACAGGGTCTAGTGGAGCTGGAAAGGCAATTCATTAAGAGGATCGAGGACTGCTAGAATGCTGAGGGAAACGAAGGTGAACACCTGGCTAGAGCCTACTTGCTGCTGGGACTTCACGAGCTAGTGAAGCTGTTTAATGGAGCCAAAGATGCCGAGTCTGGGGAAGGTCCTTCTGGGACCAAATAGATAGGAAATTACCTTTTCGTTTTATGAATGTAATAAGGCCAATGGCCATTAGTGACATTTTTATCTTCTATTATATAGTGTCGTTTTGGGATTCGTCTTATTTTTAACAATAAAATGAGGCATTTAGCATTATAAGTTCTCCAAAGCAACTTGTCGCTAGGCCTACCTCGGGCACAACGAGGCTCCCAAATTAGGACACGACTTACATTCTTGCACTATGTGTTTAAATATCGCAGCATTTCTTTTCATAATCCTCACTAACTTGTTACCTTTTTGTTTTACTTTTGTTTTATTCCCCTCCCCAAAGGTTAGTTCGTGCACTCTAGCATCGTCATCATACTCCACAAGATCCAAGGGCCCTCCACCCACTGCTCTTCCTAGTCCCGTCAGAAACAGGAACAAGGGAAAGATGGAAGATTTGAGCAGTATCAGAAAGGAAAACTTGGTTGAACGAGTAGAAATCACTCAGGGTACTCAGGCCTCCAAAGAAAGTGCATCCCAACTCGAGCAGAAATTGTTGAAATTTCAAAAGGAACTTGATCAGGTCCGGAATTTGGCAAGCTTGTCATTTCCTCTCACTACCCCATATGTCAATTTTCCTAACTCTCAGAACCCCACAACTCCACAAAACATTCTAAAACCACAAAACCATCCCGCTCCCCATCATCACTGCGATACTTGCCACACTTCCAACAACACTACACTGCTCATCCCTGAACCACTGAACCCCACAAACGACCATATCCACACTCACCATAACACCCCCATCTATGTGGAAACCATATCACACTCCATTCAACCCATCTCAAGCATACCCGAGTCTGATGATAAAGACTCACTTATCGGGAACCTGGCAGAGGAACTCAAGAAACTGACTAGCAGAATTCAGGGCGTCGAAGGAAGCAAGGGGATTGAACGGTTGAACTACGAAGACCTCTGCATACAACCAGATGTCGAACAGCCTGAGGGGGTACAAACCTCCTAAGTTTGAGATGTTTGATGGAATAGGGGATCCTAGAGTTCATTTGAGAACATACTGCGACAAGTTGGTCGGAGTAGGGAAGGACGAAAGGATTCGCATGAAACTTTTCATAAGGAGTCTGAAGGGAGATGCCCTATCTTGGTACATTAACCAAGATCCAAAGAAGTGGTCGAACTGGGTAAGCATGGCATCCGATTTCATGGACAGGTTCAGGTTTAACACAGAAAATGCGCCAGATGTGTTCTACACCCAGAACCTAAAGAAGAAACCCGCGGAGACTTTCCGCGAGTATGCTACTCGCTGGAGATCAGAAGCTGCTAAGGCCAGACTGGCTTTAGAAGAAGAATAAATGAACAGGTTTTTCATCCGAGCTCAAGACCCACAGTACTATGAAAGGTTGATGCTGATTGAAAGCCAGAAATTTTCCGACATCATCAAGCTAGGTGATAGGATCGAGAAAGGCATCAAAAGTGGTATGGTCACAAACTTTGAGGCTTTGCAGGCTACCAACAAAGCTCTACATTCTGGTGGCACGACCAAGAAAAGGGACATGAGCACCATGTTGGCTACACAGAGAACCAAGTCCCCTATCAAATACCAAACCTACCCGATGCCTCCACTCACATATCAACCTACCCCAAATTACCAAACACCCTCGCCCTCTTACCAAGCTCCACCTCCTACTTACCCATCACCTCCACCTCCCACATATTAGCCTACTTTACCTAGATATTCCCAACCCGAACATGTCTACTAAGCCTACAATATTCAACCTTCTCACTATTAATCACCTCCCACTCGCCAAAACTTTCCTTGACCCTGACCAAATTTCGACCGTAGACCTCCCAAACAATATACTGCCATTGCCGAACCAATTGACCAGCTATATAAAAGGCTCAAAGGTGCTGGTTATGCCACCCCCATCCCCGCTATAACTCCTGAAAACCCTTCCCAATGGGTCAATCCTAATAAATCCGGTGCATACCATTACGACATGAAAGGGCATAACATTGATGAATGTCGTTATCTAAAAGATAAGATCTAGGCACTGATCGATAACAAGATTTTTGTGGCAAAGGAACCTGCTCTGAATGTATGAAACAACCCTCTGCCCGATCACAAGGGTGGAGGCGTTCACAAGATTGATATAGAGGATGATTGGGACCCCAAGGGATCGATCGGATTGATCGCAGAAGGTGACGAGCCAAAGAAACCAACAGTCACCCTTAATCTGATTGTAGTCCAGATTCAGTTTTCTGGGGACGCCGAAGTGAATATGTTCATACAACTTGAGTTCGAAGTGCCTTCTTCTGCAAAGACACCAGCACCGATTGAGGTCGAGTTTGGGTCTCTAGCAAATGCACCTGCACCATTTGAAGTTGCTGTGTTACCTTCCAAAACACTTACTCCATTTAGAGTAAAAGTTCCCATTCCGATAGCAATATCGGCTATAACCCCATTCCATACAAAGGCCATCCCTTGGGACTACACAGCCGAGGCAAGAAGGAAAAGGAAAACCAAATTCGGAGAAGCAGTTGCGGTATAGGGTATGACAAGAACCGGTAGGGTTTATACTCCGGAACATTTGGCTGAGCCAAGAAAGCAGACCTCTGGTCATCCGACCATTACTGGTCCTGATGATCTCTGGAGGAAGATACAAGCAAAGGAGTACTTAGTCATTGATCAGATGAACAAACCACTAGCACAGATCTCTATCCTAGATTTGCTGCAAAGCTCCGATGCACATAACAATGCTCCGTTAAAGGTGCTGAGTGAGACATATGTACCGAGCAACATCACTGGAGGAAAAATGGCAAACATGGTAGGGCAGGTATTGGAGATTCACAAGATCACTTTTCATGAGGATGAGTTGCCGCTAGAAGGGTTGAGTCACAACAAGGCGTTGCACATCACTATGCAGTGCGAGGATTATTTCATTACCAGAATCCTAATTGACGGAGGGTCCAGACTTAACATTTATCCATTGGTAACACTCGGAACATTGGGAAAGAGACTGCATGAGATCAAGGATGGGGCCATCAATGTCAAAGCTTTCGACGGTTCCCAAAGGTCCACTATTGGGGAAATTAGCTTATGTCTGCAAATGAGGCCTACTTGGTTTGATGTTGATTTTCAAGTAATAGACGTGCCAGAATCTTACAACTTGCTTTTGGGATAGCCTTGGATTCCTACCGCTGGGGCTGTAGCATCGACCCTACATCAGGCAGTGAAGTTTGAGTGGAACCACCAAGAGGTGATCATTCACGGCGATGGTAGCAATCCCATATACAGTCGCCAAACCATCCCAGCGATCGGAGGTAGAAGAAAGATAGGCAGGGAAACATACCACCACATCGAGTGAGTCAATGCCGTTGATAAGGACAAATGGTGGGACAACAAAATTGAAAGCATATTGAACTGGAGCAGATTTGAACCTGGCAAGGGACTTGGCAAGAACCTCCAAGGAATTACCAAACATATCAAGCTGAAGAAATGGAACAACTTTTGGTCTGGGATACGAGTACACTTGGGAAGAGCTCAACTACTAGTTGCCACCATGGCGGAGTCCTTACTACCCACTGGAGCAGCCGATACCCCATTTGGAACAGACTTTCCAGTCAGCCGATGTCATATATGGGTCGGAAGAAGAGGAAGCACTGGTAGCGATAAGGAATTTGTTCCTGGAAGATGATAACATGGATTGTTGTGTCATTTTCGAGGAGGAATGGGAGGAAGGCCCTTCTATACAAGCCGTAAGCTGAGGAGCATGCCTCAACAATTGGACCGTCAGAACTACTAGAGCCCGGAAAGCTTCGGGGTAGCAAGGCTGAATAAAGCACCATGCATTATTTTTTATTTTTGCTAGTTGACTTTCTTTTCGCATTTTTTAAAAAATAAGAGCTCCAATGTTCAAAAGAGTTATGAAATTTATCAAAGCACTTCAGTTTCTTATAAATCTTACTCTTATTACTTTCTCTCATTTACTTTATTTATACAGCATTACTTATCTTGATGAACCAATGACTGTGACATGCAACAATGCAACAAATGGATATGGATTCAGAGGAAGATGATATACCGAAAGAGATTGTTAAAGAGGTTGAAAATTTTGAGAATAAACCTAAGTCCAATCTGGACTAGACTGAGATTGTTAACTTGGGAGATGTAGAAAATGTCAAAGAAACGCGCATCTGTGTTCATTTGTCACCGTCAGAAAAGGAAGAATAAGCAGAATTTCTAAGGGAATATGAGGACATATTCGCCTGGTCATATGACGACATGACTAGTTTGAGTATATCTATTGTGGCACACAAACTGCCGACTGATCCGACATGTCCACCGGTAAAGCAGAAGCTCAAAAAGTTCAAGTCTGACATGAGTTTGAAAATCAAGGTAGAAGTCACTAAGCAAGTCAAAGCTAAGGTTCTCCGGGTAGTAGAATATCCGACATGGTTAACCAACATCGTGCCATGGCCGAAGAAGGACGGGAAGGTCAGAGTCTGTGTCGACTATCAGGATCTCAATCAGGCCAGTCCAAAAGACGACTTCCCCTTGCCAAACATACACACACGAGTTGCAGTCATTCGTGGATTGTTTTTCTAGGTATCATCAGATCTGGATGGATGAATAAGACGCTGAGAATACGACTTTCATTACGTCGTAGGGAATGTACTATTACAAGATGATGCCGTTAGGGTTAAAGAATGATGGGGCCACCTACATGAGGGCCATGACTACTATTTTCCATGATATGATACATAAATAGATCGAAGTGTATGTAGATGATGTCATCATCAAATCCAAGAAAGCCACTTATCACATGGAAGTTTTGAGGAGGTTCTTCAATAGACTGAGAAGGTACAACTTGAAGCTGAATCCCGCGATATGTGCATTTGGGGTTCCTGCCGGAAAACTACTTGGGTTCGTTGTGAGTCGCCGAGGAATAGAATTGGATCCATCAAAGGTCAAAGCTATTCAAGAACTGCCACCGCCAAAGAACAAGAAAGAAGTAATGAGTTTCTTGGGGAGACTCAACTACATCAGCCGGTTCATAGCTCAATCTACTGTCATCAGTGAGCCAATCTTTAAGATGTTGAAGAAGGACGTCGCTACCAAATGGACTGATGACTGCTAGAGAGCCTTCGACAGAATCAAGGAGTACCTGTCCACACCGTTAGTTTTGGTCCCGCCCGAGTCGGGTAAACCCCTATTACACTACCTTGTAGTGCTGGATAAAGCGTTTGGTTGTGTTCCTGGGCAACATGATAAAACAGGGAGGAAGGAGCAAGCCATCTATTATCTCAGCAAGAAGTTCACCCCGTACGAGGCCCGGTATTCTCTGTTAGAATGCACTTGTTGTGCTCTGACTTGGGTAGCTCAGAATTTGAGGAACTATTTATGTGCCTATACTACGTATCTCATATCAAGGATAGATCTGTTGAATTACATCTGTCAAAAGACCATGCCCACTAGCAAGCTGGCCAAGTGGCAAATCCTGCTGAGTGAATTCGACATTGTCTACGTAACTCAGAAAGCAATCAAAGGACAGGCTTTGGCAGACCATCTTGCCGAGAATCCCGTGGACGGAGAGTACGAACCCCTAAAGACGTATTTTCCTGATGAAGAGGTATCATTCATAGGAGAAGATATTGCAGAATCCTATTACAGTTGGAGAATGTTTTTTGATGGAGCAGCTAATTTCAAAGGAGTCGGCATAGGAGCAGTCTTAGTATCAGAAACTGGCCAACATTATCCGGTGTCTGCTCAACTTAGGTTCTCGTGCACCAACAACATGGCCGAGTACGAACCCTACATTTTGGGACTCAAGATGGCCATTGACATGAACATTCAAGAGTTGCTAGTGATCGGGGATTCAGACTTGCTTATACATCAGGTCCGAGAAGAATGGGCAACTAAGAACTCCAAGATACTCCCTTATCTGCATCACGTACAAGAGTTGAGAAAGAGGTTCACAAAGACAGAGTTCCAGCATGTTCCCAGAGTCCAAAATGAGTTTGTCGATGCATTGGCTACCCTATCATACATGATACAACATCCATACAAGAACTTCATTGATCCTATTCCGGTAAAGATCTATGACCATCCAGCTTACTGTGCTCATGTCGAGGAAGAAGCAGACAGAAAGCCTTGGTTTCACGATATCAAGGAATACTTAGCAAAATGAGAGTACCCATAACTTGCATACCCTACTCAGAAGCGCACACTTCGAAGGTTGTCTAACAATTTCTTTTAGAGCGGAATAATCCTATATAGGAGGACTCCGGATCTAGGATTACTAAGGTGTGTCGACGCAAGGGAAGCATCTAAATTGCTAGAAGGGATCCATGCCGGAACCTGTGGTCCGCATATGAACGACTTTGTCTTAGCCAAGAAGATACCCCGAGTTGGTTATTTATGGATGACTATGGAAATGGACTGCATCCAGTATGTCCGAAAGTGCCACCGCTGTCAGATACATGTAGATATGATAAAAGTGCCTCCAAACGAGCTTAGTGCAACAAGCTCACCGTGGCTGTTCGCCGCTTGGGGAATGGATGTTATTGGACCAATCGAACTTGCCGCATCAAATGTGCACAGGTTCATCCTAGTGGCAATTGATTATTTTACCAAATGGGTTGAAGCATCATCGTACAAGGCAGTGACTAAGATAGTCGTGGCAGACTTTGTCCACGACCATATCATTTGTCGGTTCGGAATTCCAGAATCAATCATTACCAATAATGGTTCCAATCTCAACAGTGATTTGATAAAATCCATGTGTGAAATCTTCAGGATCAAACACAAGAATTCTACAGCCTACAGACCTCAGATGAACGGAGCCGTAGAAGCTGCCAATAAGAATATCAAAAAGATACTAAGGAAAATGATAGAGAAACATAAGCAGTGTCATGAAAAGTTGTCATTTTCTTTATTGGGGTACCGCACCACAGTTCGCACATCAACCGGGGCAACTCCCTATATGCTGGTATATGGTACAGAGGCGGTCATTCCCGCCAAGGTAGAGATTCCTTCCTTGAGAATCATATAGGAAGCAGAACTTGACAACGCAGAGTGGGTGAAGAGTCGTTACGAGCAGCTGGCTCTTATAGATGGAAAAAGAATGAATGCAGTTTGCCACATTCAACTTTATCAGAGCAGAATGTCCAGAGCCTTCAACAAAAGAGTCATGTCGAGACAATTCACACCGGGGCAGCTGGTGTTAAAGAAGATATTCCCACATCAGGATGAGGACAAAGGGAAGTTCTCTTCCAACTGGCAGGGTCCGTACATGGTCCACCAGGTTCTAATAGAAGGAGCCCTCATACTTGCAGAAATGGACGGAGAAGTTTGGCCAAAGCCGATCAATTCAGACGCAGTCAAGTGATACTATGTGTAACCTTTATGCTTTCCTTTATGATGTAATTTGAACTACGCCCTGACCTGATTCCCGTTTAAGAGGGGATACGTAGGCAGCCCTATGGGTTCGGTCACAATGCAATAAAATTTTCATTCCCCCCCCCCCTACAATTATAAACTGGGGCGAATTTTGAGGAAGACCCTCAAAATTTCGAAGCCGATTTCAGACATTTACCGCAAGCAGTCGTCAGAAGTACCAGCCCAGTAAACTGGGGCAAAATTTTGAGGACACTCAAAATTCCGAAGCAAGAGAGGTAACAATGTCTTGAACTACGTTGCAGTCGTCGGTTCATCTAAAGAAAACTATTTATGTTATATTTTTACTAAATCATGCATGTCTATTATCAAAATTGCTTTGTTTAGCAACACTGCCCCAATGATGCATACTGTATCACCAAAACAGAGCCAATCAGGACAAGTGAAATCAACGGGAATACGAACTAACCCTCCCCCTTTACAAAACTCACGATTTTTCTTTGGATGCAGGCACCCAAGTCGCGAAATCATCGAGCACATTTATACACTCATACTTTTCAAGAATGCAACCCTCAGAAGTGTCACACCTATTCACAGTTTGCTATCTGCGCACAACAGCCCCAACATCCATAATATCGCAATCAGCTATCAGCTAAGAAATTTTACTAGTATTCACTTTTTATCTTGCATTGCATAAGGCTACCATTATGCCTTCCGAGACTAAGCTCTGTCTCCATCTGCATTCTCTACATTGCATAAGGCTACCATTCTGCCTTCCGAGACTAAGCTCTGTCTCCATCTGCATTCTCTGCATTGCATAAAGCTACCATTCTGCCTTCCGAGACTAAGCTCTGTCTCCATTTGCATTCTCTACATTGTATAAGGATACCATTCTGCCTTCTGAGACTAAGCTCTCTCTCCATCTGCATTCTTTGCATTGCATAAGGCTACTATTCTGCCTTCCGAGACTAAGATTTATCTCCATCTGCATTCTCTGCATTGCATAAGGCTACCATTCTGCCTTCCGAGGTTAAGCTCTACCTCCATTTGCATTCTCTGCATTGCATAAGGCTACCATTCTGCCTTCCGAGGTTAAGCTCTACCTCCATTTGCATTCTCTGCATTGCATAAGGCTACCATTCTGCCTTCCGAGGTTAAGCTCTACCTCCATTTGCATTCTCTGCACCATTCTGCCTTCCGAGACTAAGCTCTGTCTCCATTTGCATTCTCTGCATTGCATAAGGCTACCATTCTGCCTTCCGAGACTAAGCTCAGTCTCCATCTACATTCTCTACATTGCAAAAGGCTACCATTCTTCCTTCCGAGGTTAAGCTATACCTCCATTTGCATTCTCTACATTGCATTAGGCTACCATTTTCCCTTCCGAGACTAAGCTCTGTCTCCATCTGCATTCTCTGCATTGCATAAGGCTACCATTCTGCCTTCCGAGGTTAAGCTCTACTTCCATCTACATGGCTAAAATATCGCTGCTTCATTTATACCTTGCATCGACTGAAAGATCACCACTTATTGCATTTCATCGGCTGAAAGATCGCCGCTTCATTTATACCTTGCATCGGGTGAAATATCACCGCTTTATTTACATCTGCATGGCTGAAATATCGCCGCTTCATTTATACCTTGCATCGGCTGAAAGATCGCCACTTATTGCATTTCATTGGCTGAAAGATCGCCACCTATTGCATCTCATGGGCTGAAAGATCGCCAAATTGTCCAAAGGCGTCATTGTTCAGAGGCAACATTTTCATAGCCCGAGAACGCCATTTCATGGCTTGAGGACCCCATTTATCTTTTGCATATCATTATTCAAAGGCATCATGGTTCGGAGGCATCATTCTCATAGCTTGAGAACATCATTTCATGGCCTGCGAATCCCTTCTCATATGCTTCACGGCCCAGGACGTCATGGTCTGAGGACGTCATCCTAACCATCCAAAGACAACATTCATGGTTTGATTGGAACTTGCATCACGTTTAAATTTCCGCACAATATACACTTGAATTGTATATTTGCAGGTAAACTGGCGAGCAATAGCCGTCTCAGCAGGAGCGATCTCACTCCAGTTCCCGCAGCCCTGTTAGACTTTAACCATCCATCCCAACCTAAATATCGCGTCTGTTCTTGAAGCGAAAATCTCCATCGGCATATTCCGTCGACGGATCTTGAACTACATATGGCTTGATTCCTATAAGACCAGGGATATGTAGGCAGCTCAGGAACCAGAGAACGGTTGAATTCTTCAAACCATTTCGTTTGGTCAATTTGGCCATCATATCTTTACCCGACAACTCTTTCATCCTTTCCGGGTAAAGAGGGGTAACTGTTGATACCCAATTTTTCCCTATGTATTTTTACATGTAAATACTTTCAAAATAACTTATATAAGTATGCTGAAGTATCTTAGTATTTTTCCTAATTTTTAAAGGATTCTTAAATCAATTTATTGCCCATTTTATCATTATAAAAACCAATAATTATTCCCAAAATTATCATTTTGGTGAATAAATTATTCTATTCTCATATTTACACAAAACTATAGATAGGGTAATTTTTATACATTTTTTCAAATTTATTTGGTATTTTAAAAGATAAATTGCATATAATTGCAATTTTAGCCTATTTTAAGAATTAATAGCATTTTATAATTATAAAATTGGTTCCAATATTTTTAAATTAATATTTATATATTATTAATTGACTCAATACTTTTAATTTATTTTCATAAGTCATTTCTACTATTTTTAAAAAATAAAAGGCGAAAACTTGGCTATTTAAAATATGGCCCTATTTCATTTCAATTATAGCCCAAAATTGATCCCCCTAATTGACCCAATTTTGAATCCCAAACGGACTAGCCCAATTTCTATTTAACCCGACCCTGACTCACTTATCCAACCCTCCCGGCTCCCTTCTTAATCCAGGTCGATGATCATTTTGATCAATGGCCACGAATTCCCCTTTCTTTTTTTTTATCCGCCCACACCCCTAACCCTACCTCATTTTCTTTCTATCAGCCGCCTATGAATACCATCCCTCTCTTAAACTCTCTCGAAGGTTCTTGAAACCCTAATCGTCTTCTACAATTTTCAACCTCAATCTCACCAGAATCTATGGCCTCTCAGGCCATGGATGGCCTATACTCACCTCCCTCCACTCTTAAACGCTTGGTGTTCGAAGTTTCGAGGTATGAACTTGATGGTGTCCGTTCAGATCTTCTCCGATTCAAGGTTCTATGGCCCCTCCGGCCTTGCTCCGGCGTATCCAAGCATTATGAGCCTATGTCTGACTTATCCGACTCAGATCAGACCTTTTCCAAACCTTTCTCGCTTTAGGGTTCCTCTGAAATCCTAGATTTTTGAGGTTTTCTCTGATTATTTTCTTATATCGGTTCTATATCTCTGCTCTACTTGAGTTCTTAAATGTTTTTCTCAATTTTTCTTTCAAAAATTACTTCTCCTCGATTTAGGGTTTCTGAAAAGTTCAAAATGTTTCTCCGACTTTTCTGTTCCTTTTTCTTTGTGTGTATTTGTCACGCATGTGCTTCTACTGCTTTCTTATGTTTTTTTTCTACTATATATGTTCTTATGTGCCTTGTCTTTATACTATGTTCATCCTACTGTGCTTTCCTATATGTCTTGTTGATATACTTTTCTAGTATTTTGTGTTCTCCTACTGTATATATTTCCTATTGAGTTCTTAAGTTCTTTGTTTGCCTTTTACTGGACCTTTGTTTGAGTTCCCTTTAAACATGTTTCTTCTACTATTTTCTTAAATGCTATACTATCTCTTTTCTCTTCTGAACCTTGTTTAAGTCCCTTCTAAAAGGTTTTTCTTAAACATGTTCCCTCTACTCTCACTATGTTTCGAATTAGTTTCTTCACTCTGTTGCTTCAAACTCTCTATTGTATCTGTTTGTTTTCTCATGAGTCTTTGAAAGAGACCTCTGAGCTTGTTTCAATTATTTACCTCCTCGTCTCTGTGTCTGATTCGAGTTGGGAAACCCTAGAATTTAGGGGTTTTGGCGAGTTTTGATCTTGTGTTTGGACTAGGGTTTTAATTTGGAACCCTTAACTCTCTCAGACTCATCCTGAGTTTGTGAACTAAGTTTGAATTTCTTTGTTTATGACTCTGAACTTTCTCTTTTATGCTAGACTCTTCTACTGATTAGCATGACAGCTCTTCGTGCTTAAGCATGGCTGTATGTTTTATATGTGTGATGAATTCTTTCTTCCGAAAAGGTTTTCCAACTTATGATTGATTCAGAATCCTTTTTTTAGGTTTGATTGATTGTTACAGATCTTCCTTAAGTAAAACCTTTCTCCACCTTTTCTGATTGGATTCGTTCATACCAAAATTCAGACTTTGTGATTTACTGGCTGTTAATTGATTTCCTTTCCTTATTTGCACAAACTGTGTGCTACCAGACTTTTGCCTTAAATAAATCTTCGTGTATTTACCCTTCTTGTACTACTTTGGAAAAGGGTTTGATCAATCCCTTTCCTTAATTATTTTACCCGTTTGAAATCAGAATATTTCAATTAAAGGGGAACTTTTGTAATTATTTTTAAAACTATTCTCCTACCTTATTCTGCTTGCCTTCTACACTATAAAAGGAGCAAGACTCCTTTCTCACCAAGACAATCTCAATTTAATACTTTTATACTACTCAAGTATCATAGTTCTCTAATCATAGCATTCTGACTATTTGCTTGCACTTTGGCTTCACAAGACTACTGCTTTCTTTTCTTGTTTCCCTGAAACTGGTATGTTCTAGTTTGATTTTCAGCCTCATCCCAATGTGTTTATTTTACAGCTTCTACACCCCTGTCTGCTTTATTGCCTATGTTTAGTGTTAATTAGCATATGTTTCTACTGTGAAACCCTGCACCCCTGTCCCCTTCTATGTGTTTGAGTTGAAGTTCAGAACATGGCAACATCCAAGTTGTTGCTCATGTCTGGACTTGATCCCTTAGGGGATCCTAACTCTCAAACAATATGGCTAAAAGGCTGGTTGGGGTGTGCCGGCACTACAATTGCTAGGCATGACCACTAGCTTGTCTTGGCTTTCCCCCAGAATCCCCTCTCTGCACTAACACTCTCTCTTAGATTCTATGTTCTGCCCCCCTCCTATGAGCCTTGCTTTGGGACATTGAGTTCTCTTTGAACTTGGACATTCGAGGGATGGCCCTTCCACACTGCACTATAATTCAATTCTGCAATATATTTGGGTGTAAGCACTGCCCGGAGTCCACTTGAGACTCTTAGGGAACTCTGACGCATCCCAAATAAGAGAAAGGCTTTGGAAATTTGATCTTCGAAGCTGGTTTACTTCATGCTTCAGAGAGAAGTCTGAATCAGGCTCTCCTTAGTTGGGATTTTAAGTTTCTGATGTAATTTTTATTCATTTTCTCGGGCTATAATAATTTGTAATAACTTGTGGGGGTTTTAGTGGAAACAGGAGGGTCAATCATGCATGTAAAAGGGGTAGATATCATGTTCATTGGGAGTTGTTATATTTCTGCATTCATATCCTGCTTACAACTGTCGCTTCTGCATTCCATGTTTAGAAACCATGTCAATAGGTTTCTGCACTTCTGCATTTCATTGAAATCATGTCTATAGGTTTCTGCATTTCATATAGAGACCATGTCTATAGGGTCTACATTTTCACATAGAAACCATGTCTATAGGATCACATCAATGCAATACCCGGTAATCACTCCTCAGAAGAGGGGTTACACATGGTGTTAGCGCACCGGTCATCATATCCCTATCTACCCTTTCCCACCCCGTTAAGGTATTAAGCGAGGAATAGTATCGTTACATATTGCATGCTAGTACCCGCCCCAATCCTATCAGTCCCGGAGCCATTTGGAACTACTAGTCCTAAAGGGATGGAAGATTTGGCTTTTCAGAGTTTTAAAAGGATAAAATTCTAGGGCAACAATCAAAACATATAAGGCAGGTATGGGAGAACACATAACAGTTTAAAGGGCTCAAACGGGCCTCCTCCTTTAAAGAAATAAATTGTTTAGCATGACATACAAATACTGGTTATGGTCTGAATTAAATGTAAAAACGTTAGGACAGGCTAATTTATCACATATTTCTCAGATGAGGAGTCTTAATTAGCCTTGTCTGGTTGTAGTTATCAAAAATTGACACAGTTAATTAACGACCTAATGGTTTGCCTAAGTGAGACCTATAAGCATGATATCTAACGGAGCGTACTGATTTTAAAGAGAGGGTTACTGGTTCTATAAACAAAAGATCTGCAGATTTTAAACCACCTTATGACTGAGATGAGAATGCAGAAGTGCAGGAAAACTTATAGTCATGGTTTCTAAGATGAGAATGCAGAAGTGCAGAAAAACTTATAGGCATGGTTTCTAAGATGAGAGTGCAGAAATCAAAAAATCTTATAGGCATGATTTCTAAGATGAGAATAAAGAAATCAAAAGAATCATATAGGCAAGTTTTCTGCCCTTTGCATGCATTCACCCCCATCCCTTTTCACTAGCCAACCCCAATAGTTATTACAAATTCTTACAGACCCGAATGAATCAGAAAAAAAGTAAAAATTACATCAGAAATTCCGGCTACAACAAACAGCTTAATTCAGACTCAAAGTCCAACAATATGAGATAAACCAACTTCCAAGATCAGATTTCCAAAAGCCTTTCTCATGTTTGGGATGTGACAAAGTTCCCAAGAGTCTCAAAGGGCCTCGGGCAGTGCTTACACCCCAAACACATGGCAGAATTGAGATCATAGTGTAGTGTGGAAGGGACAACCCTCAAATGTCCAAGTTTAAAGGGAACTCAAGGTCCCAAAGCAAGGCTCATATGAGGGGGCAGAACTTAAGAGTCTAAGAATAAGTATAAGTGCATAGGGTAATTAGGGGAAAGCCATGGCAGGCTGGTAGTCATGCTCAGCAATTGGGAATGCTGGCACACCCCCGACCAGCCTGTTAGCCAAATCTTAAGAGTTAGGATCTATTGTGGATCAGGTTATGACCTGAGCAGCAATTTGAATATTGCCAGGCCATGAGCCATAACTCAAACACATAGAAGGGAATAGAGGGTAGGTATTCACAATACAAACAGGTGCAGGTAAAGAACATACTTAGCATAAATCATTGAACATGAGCAGTAAAGTAAACAGGATTGCAGAAGACTGTAAATAAGCACATAGGGGAGAGGCAGAAACGTTAAATCAGAACATACCAATTTCAGGGGAAAACAAGTAAAATAGTAGCCTTAGAAAAGGCCAAGTTGCAAGCCAAGCAATTCCAAAAGATCTCAAGCAAAAGTAGAGTATTGAAAGAGTATTGAATTCAAAGCAATATTGCAAGTGTGCAAGTATTGAATTGGAGTTAAGGACTGGTAGTGCATAGGTCGTGTGAGCTGAAGGTGTAAGGTGTCTTAAAAGTGCAGAAGGGCAGTCCCTGTTATAGTACAAAAGCAAGTAAGAAAGGCAAGGAAATATAATTGAAATCAACCTCCCTTTGGTTAAGGGATTCTGATTTCAACGGGTAAAAATTAGTTAAGGAAAGAAGTTTTAATGAACACCTTTTCAAATTAGCACAAAAGGGGTAAGTACATAGAAGTTATTTAAGGAAAACAGTCAATGGCATACGGTTTGTGCCAAATATGGCAAGGGAATCAATCAAATAGCCAGGAAACAAAAATTACAAGTTCAATTCGAATGAACCAAGTCAAGAAAGGTAAAAGAGGTTCAATCGAACAAAAATCAGTGACAATTTCATCAGCCTTATTAAAGGGATTTCAGAATCAATCACTTAATTGGTGAAAACTTTTGAAAGAGGAATTTCTTATATATAAAGCACATAGATCAAGCAAAAGGAATCGTTAGGTTTCTTAGAAAAAGAGTATAACATTGAAAGACTTAGAGCCACAAGCAAAAGGGATTCGAGTTCAGTTACAGACTCATAGTGAGCCTAAAAGCCTAGGGTCCCAAAGTGGAACCTTAATGCCACATTCCAAAGAAACCCCCAAATCCAAGGGTTTCAAATTGAGTCAGACAATGGGGATGAGACGGCAAGCCACTTGAGAGAGGCTCAGAAGTCTTTTCCAAGGACTTATGAGAGACAAACACACATGATAGAAAGAACACTGATTCAAAGTCATGAGAACATGCTCGAGAAAACTTGGAGTTTAAACAAGTTCAGAAGAAAGAGATGATACGAGTTTTAAACAAAAGTAGATGAAATATGCTTAGCAGGAACACAAACAGAACTCAGTAAAGTGAACAAAATCAAAGAACTCAACCATAAACACATATAGCAAAGAATAAGGATTAACAACACGGATTAACATGAGAGCATAAGAGTGACAGCAAAATAGAAGAGTCTCGCATAATAAAAAAGAAACAAGAGAGCAAACTCATGTGTAGTAGAAAAGAAAACATACGAACCTAACATAGATAAACACACATAAAGAAAGAACGGAAATAATTAGAAAGATATTTGAAGAAACTTTTTCAGAAACCCTAAAATCAAAATTGAACGATTTTAAAAAGGAAGTTTGTGGAAAACCTTTGAAATGTCAAATAAAGCCCAGACATATCACAGATCTAAGAAAATAGGCGAGTACAGAACCTCAGACGGCTTAGAGTTGCAGAAAAAACCCTAGCAATGAGAAAGGTCTTGAGGAAAGTAGATCCTGAGTCGAAAAGACTCATATTGCTTGAACATGCCGGAATAATGGCCGGAGAAGCCATAGATATACAGATCTGAGAAGGATCTGAAGAAGGCCATTGAAGTCGGGCTTCAAACCTTGAGTAGCTTAGGTCTGATGGTGAGAAAGGATGAGTACAGACCGTCCATGGCCGGAGACGCATGGATTTTGGTAGAAACATGGTGAGATAAGGTGGGAAACGATTAGGGTTTCGGAGAGGTTCGAGAGTGTTTGAGAGACGAAGAGGGTTTAAAGGTGGCGTCTCAGGGGAAATGAACTAGGTTAAGGGTGGTTTGGGAACTAAAAAAGGAAAGGGGAGTTGATGGCTGTTGATCAAAATGATCAACCGCCTGGATCAAAAGGGAGCGGGTGAGTTTTTAAATCAGGTCAGGGGTTGGGTGATTTGGGGATTGGGCTAATTTAATTTGGGGGCGGAATTGGGTCAAATTGAGGGCCAAAATTGAAAGGTGAAAGGGCTGTAATTGAAATAGAAATGGGCTAAGTGTTAAATAGCCTATTTTCCCTTTTTATTTTATAAAAATAGTAATAATAATTTTAAAAGTAAATTAAAAACACTAAGCCAACAAATACTATATAAATATTAATTTAAAAATACTAAAAATAATTTTATAATTATAAAATGCTACTAATCGTGAGGTAGGCTATAATTGCAATTACATCCAATTTAGCTTTAAAATACCAAATAGATTTGTCAAAAATATACAAAAATCACCTTAATTATATTTTGGTGTAAATATTAGAATAAAATAACTTATTCACCAAAATGATAATTTTGGAAATAATTATTGGATTTTGTACTGCTAAAAATAGACAATAATTGGTTTTAAAATCTTAAAAAATTAGAAAACAAAATACCAAAACTCTTGGGCATGCTTATATATGTATGTACATGCTATTTTGAAAGTATTTTATATACAAAAATACATAGGAAAAAATTAGGTATCAACAGTTGCCCCTCTTTACCCGGGAAGGATGAAAGAGTTGTCGGGTAAAGATGTGATGGCCAATTTTGACCGAATAAAATGATTTTGAAGAGTTTTGACCGAGCTCTAGTTTCTGAGCTACTTACATATCCCTGGTATTACAGGAATCAGGCCATATGTAGTTCGGGATCTATCGGCGGAGTATGCCGATGGAGATTTTCGAAAAGCGGACGCGATGTTCAGGTTGAGAAATGATGGTCAGAGTCTGATAGGATGCGGGAACTGGAGCAGGATCGCTCCTGCTGAGACGGCCGTTGCTAGCCGGTGTACCTGCGAATGAACAATACCAGCATATATATATATTGTGCATAAATTTAAACGTGATGCAAGTCCCTGTTGGACCGTGAATGTTGTCTTTGGACGGTTAGGATGACGTCCTCGAACCATGATGTCCTGGGCCATGAAGCATATGATAAAGGATCGCAGGCTATGAAATGATATTCTCGGGCTATGAGGATGATGCCTTTGAATAATGATATGCAAAAGATAAAATGGGGTCCTCAGGCCATGGCATGGCGTTCTCGGGCTATGAAAATGGTGCCTCTGAACAATGACGCCTTTGGACAATTTGGCGATCTTTCATCCCATGAAAATGCAGAAGGTGGCGATATTTTAGCCGATGAAAGACGTAAATAAAGGGTGGCAGTATTTCAGCCATACAAGAGAAATAAGATGGTGGTATTTCAGTCATGCAATAGAAATAGAGTGGCGATACTTCAGCCATGCAAGAGAAATAAGGTGGCGGTATTTCAGCCATGCAGATGGAGGTAGAGCTTAACCCCTGAAGGCATAAAGGTAGCCTTATGCAATGCAGGAGATGCAGATGGAGGTAGAGCTTAACCTCGGAAGGCAAAAATGTAGCCTTATGCAATGCAGAAGATGCAGATGGAGACAAAGCTTAGTCTCGGAAGGCAGAAAGGTAGCCTTATGCAATGCAGAAAATGCAGATGGAGACAGAGCTTAGTCTCAGAAGGCAGAAAGGTAGCCTTATGCAATGCAGAAAATGCAGATGAAGATAGGGCTTAGTATAGGAAGGCATAAAGGTAGCCTTATGCAATGCAGAAAATGCAGATGGAGGTAGAGCTTAACCTCGGAAGGCAAAAAGGTAGCCTTATGCAATGCAAAAAATAAAAGGCAAATAATAATGAAATCTCTTAGATGATAGCTGATAGCTGATTGCTATATTGTAGCTGCTGTGGATGTTGTGTACAGATATCAACTATAAATAGGTGATGATTCCGAGAGTTGTATTCCTGGGAAGTATGAATGCATAGATATATCTGATGATTTTACGACTTGAGTGCCTGCATCCAAAGAAAAATCGTGAGTTTTGTACGGGGGGGGGGGGGGGAAGGTTAGTTTGTTTCCCCATAAGAATCGCTTGTCCTGCTTGGCGTTGTGTATCATTGAGGTAGCATTGCTAAACAAAGCAATTTTGATACCATACATGCATAATTTAGAAAAAATGTAACATAAATACATAATTTAAAATAGCTTTATTTAGATGAACCGACAAATGCGACGCGGTACAAGACATTGCAACCTCTCTCGCTCCGGAATTTTGAGGGTCCTCCTTAAAATTCTGCCCCAGTTTACTAGGCTGGTGCCCAGTTTGCCCTAGTTTCCAATAGAGGGGGAAATGAAAATTTTATTGAATTGTGACCGACCCCATAGGGCTGCCTACGTATCCCCTCTTAAACGGGAATCAGGCCAGGCGTAGTTCAAATACATTATACAAGAAATCGTAAGAGTCACACATAGTATCACTTCACTACATCTGAATTGATCGGCTTCGGCCAAACATCACCGTCCATTTCTGCAAGTATGAGGGCTCCTCCGGCTAGAACCCAGTGAACCATGTATGGACCCTGCCAGTTGGGAGAGAACTTTCCTTTGGCGTTTTCTTGATGCGGGAAAATCTTCTTTAAAACCAGCTGCCCCGATGTAAACTGTCTCGTCTTGACTCTTTTGTTGAAGGCTCTGGATATTCTTTTTTGATAAAGTTGACCATGACAAACTGCATTCATTCTTTTCCCATCTATAAGAGCTAACTGCTTGTAGCGACTCCTTACCCATTCTGCATCGTCAAGTTTTGCTTCCTGTATGATTATCAAGGAGGGAATTTCTACCTCGGCAGGAATGACTGCTTCTGTACCATTAACCAACATATAGGGAGTTCCCCTGTTGATGTGCGAACTGTGGTGCGGTATCCCAATAAAGCAAATGATAACTTCTCATGCCACTGCTTATGTTTCTCTATCATCTTCCTTAGTATCTTCTTGATATTCTTATTGGCGGCTTCTACAGCTTCGTTCATCTGAGGTCTGTAAGCCATAGAATTCTTGTGTTTGATCTTGAAGGTTTCACACAGGGCTTTCATCAGGTCGCCATTGATATTGGAACCATTATCAGTGATGATTGACTCCGGAATTCCGAACCGGCAAATAATACGGTCGCAGACAAAATTTGCTACCACTTTCTTAGTCACTGCTTTGTATGATGCTGCTTCAACCCATTTGTTAAAATAATCAATTGCCACTAGAATGAACCTATGCCTGTTTGATGCGGCAAATAGATAGGTCCAATAACATCCATTCCTCAAGTGGAGAACGGCCATGGCGAGCTTGTTGTAGTAAGCTCGTTTGGAGGCACATTTATCACGTCTGCATGTATCTAACAGCAATGGCATTTCGGACATATTGGATGCAGTCCATTTGTAGCAGCGTCCTTCTTTAACATCTTAAAGATTGGCTCACAAATGACAGTGGATTGAGCTATGAACTGGTTGATGTAGTTAAGTCTTCCCAAAAAACTCATAACCTCTTTCTTGTTCTTCGGTGGTGGCAATTCTTGGATGGATTTGACCTTTGACGGATCCAATTCTATTCCTCGGCGACTCACAATGAACCCAAGTAGTTTTCCGGCAGGAACCCCGAATGCATACTTGGCGGGATTCAGCTTCAAGTTGTACCTTTTTAGTCCGTTGAAGAATTTCCTCAAATCTTCCATGTGGTCAGTGGCTCTCTTGGATTTGATGATGACGTCGTCTACATACACCTCGATCTCTTTGTGTATCATGTCATGGAATATAGTAGTCATGGCCCTCATGTAGGTGGCCCCAGCATTCTTTAACCCAAACGTCATCATCTTGTAACAATACATCCCGCACAACATAATGAAAGTCGTTTTCTCCACGTATTTCTCATCCATCCATATCTGATGATACCCAGCAAAACAATAAGCTTGGCGCAATTGTCAATTAGAATGTGTATGTTCGGCAAGGGGAAGTCATCTTTCGGACTAGCCCGGTTGAGATCCCGATAGTCGACACAGACTCTAACCTTCCCGTCCTTCTTCGTCACTGGCACAATATTGGCTAACCATGTTGGATACTTTACTACCCTGAGAACCTTGGCTTTGACTTGCTTGGTGACTTCTCCCTTGATTATCAAACTCATGTCGGTTTGAACTTCCTGAGCTTATGTTTTACTGGTGGACATGTCAGATCGGTTGGCAGTTTGTGACCTACAATAGATGTATTGAGACCAGTCATGTCATCATAAGACCAGGCGAATATGTCCTCATATTCCCTTAGAAATTCCGTGTACTCTTTCTTTTTTGATGGTGACAGATGAACACTGATGCACATTTCTTTGACATTTTCTGCATCTCCCAGGTTGACAATCTCAGCTTTCGTCCAGGTTAGACTTAGGTCTGTTCTCAAAATCCTCAATCTCTTCTGGTATATCATCTTCTTCTGAGTCAATATCCGTTTGTTGTCTCGTTGCATGTCACAATCATCGGTTCATCAAGATATGTAATAGTAATGTTGTGTAAATAAAGTAAACGATAAAAAGTAATAAGAGCAAGATTTATGAGAAACTGAAATGCTTTGATATATTTCATAATTGTTTTGAACATTGTAGCTCTTATTTCAAAATGCGAAAAGAAAGTCAACTAGCGAAAAATAAAGATAATGCATGGTTCTTTGTTCAGCCTTGCTACCCCGAAGCTTTCCGAGCCCTGGTGGTTCTGATGGACCAATTGTTGAGGCATGCTCCTCGGCTCACAGCTTGTATAGAAGGGCCTTCCTCCCCCTCCTCCTCGAAAATGACACAACAGTCCATATTGTCATCTTCCAAAAACAAATTCCTCATCGCCGCCAGTGCTTCCTCTTCTTCCGACCCTTATATAACATCGGTTGGCTGGAAGGTCTACTCAAAAAGAGGTATCAGATGCTCCAGCGGGTAGTAAGGACTACGCCATGGTGCCGACCAGTGGTTGAACTCCTCCCAAGTGTATTCATATCCCAAACCAAAAGTGGTACCGTGTTTTTTCAACTTGATAGGTTTAGCAATTCCTTGGAGATTCTTGCCAAGTCCCTTGCCAGGTTCGTATCCACACCAATTCAGTATACTTTCAATTTTGTTATCCCACCATTTATCCTTGTCCACGGCGTTGACTCGCTCAATGTGATGGTAGGTTTCTCCGCCTATCTTCCTTCTTCCTCCGATTGCTGGGATGATCTGGCGACTGTAGATGGGATTGCTACTGTCGCCGTGAATAATTACCTCTTGGTGATTCCACTCGAATTTCACTGCTTGATGTAGGGTTGATGCTACAGCCCTAGCGGCATAGATCCATGGCCCTCCCAATAGCAAGTTGTAAGATGCTAGGATGTCTATTACTTGAAAATCAACGTCGAACCAAGTCGGTCCCATTTGCATACACAAACTGATTTCCCCGATAGTGGATCTTTGGGATCCATCGAAAGCTTTGACAGTGATGGCTCCATACTTGATCTCATGCAGACTCTTTCCCAATGTTCTGAAAGTTACCAATGGACAAATATTGAGGCTAGGCCCTCCGTCAATCAGGATTCTGGTGATGAAATAATCTTCGCGCTGCACAGTGATGTGTAACGCCTTATTGTGGCTCAACCCTTCTGGTGGCAGCTCATCTTCATGGAAAGTGATTTTGTGACTCTCCAATACTTGCCCTACCATGTTTTCCATTTCTCATCCAGTTATGTTGCTGGGCACATATGCTTCGCTCAGCACCTTCAATAAGGCATTCTTATGCGCGTCAGAGCTTTGTAGCAGAGCTAAGATAGAAATCTAGGCTGGCGTTTTGTTCAACTGATCAATGATCGAATACTCTTTGGCTTGTATCTTCCTCCAGAGATCATCAGGCCCAGTTTCAGTGACTGTTGGTCGTCCAGAGGCCTTCTTACTAGACTCAGCTAGATGTTCTGGAGTATAAACCCTGTCGGTTCTTGTCATACCCTATGCTGCAATTGCTTATCCAAATTTGGTTTTCCCTTTCCTTCTTGCCTCGGCGGTGTAATCCCACGGTATGGCCTTTGGGTGAAATGGTATTACATCTGTCATGGCCACCGGAATGGGTACCCTTGTTATGGGAGGTAATACAGCAACCTCAAATGGTACAGGTGCCTTTGGGGACCCAAACTCGACCTCAATAGGCCCTGGCATCTTTGCATAAGAAGGTGCTTCGAACTCAAATGGTATGGACATGTTCATTTCGGCGTCTCCAGATGGTTGCATCTGGACCACAATCGGGTTAAGGGTGACTGTTGGTTTCTTTGGCTCGTCACCTTCAGCGACCAGTCCTATCGACCTTTTGGGGTCCCAATCGTCTTCTATCTCAATCATGTGAACATCTCCACCCCTGTGGTCTGGTAGAGGGTTGTTACGGACATTCGTAGTAGGCTCCTTTACCACAATGATCTTGTTGTCAATTAAAGATTTGATCTTATCCTTCAAAGAGTGGCATTCATCAATGGTATGCCCCTTCATGCCGGAATGCAATGCACAGGTTTTGTTTAGGTTGACCCATTAGGAGGGGTTTTCGAGGTTTATGGTAGGGATAGGGGTGACGTAACCGACAGCTTTCAGCCTTTCATATAGCTGGTCGATAGGTTCAACAATGGCGGTATACTATTTAGGGGGTCTGCGGTCGAAGTTTGGTCGGGGTCTAGGGAAATTTTGGCGAGGGGGAGGTGATTGATAGTGGGCTTGTTGGGTATTGTAGGCTTGGTAGAATGTGCGGGTCGAGAGTTTCTGGGCGAAGTGGGCTGATATGTGGGAGGTGGAGATGATTGGTAAGTAGGTGGTGGAGCTTGGTAAGAGGGCAAGGGTGCTTGGTAATTTGGGGTAGGCTGATATGTGAGTGGAGGTAATAGGTAGGTTTGGTATTTGATTGAGGACTTTGTTCTCTGTACAACCATCACGACACTCATATCCCTTTTCTTGGACGTGCCACCAGACTATAGAGCCTTGTTGGTGGCCTGTAATGCTTCAAAGTTTGTGACCATACCACTTTTAATACCTTCCTCGATCCTTTCCCCTAGCTTAATGATGTCGGAAAATTTCTGGCCTTCAATCAACATCAACCTCTCATAATATTGTGGGTCTTGACCCCGGACGAAAAACCTATTCATTTATTCTTCTTCTAAAGCCGGCCTAACCTTAGCAGTTTCTGATCTCCAACGAGTAGCATACTCGCAGAATGTCTGTAGGTTTCTTCTTTAAGTTCTTGATGTAGAACACATCTGGCGCATTCTCCGTGTTGAATCTGAATTTGTCCATTAAATTGGATGCCATACTTACCCAATTCAACCACTTCTTCGGGTCTTGGCTAATGTACCAAGATAGGGCATCCCCTTTCAGGCTTCTCATAAAGAGCTTCATGCGTATCTTTTCATCCTTTCCTACTCTGACCAGCTTGTCACAGTAGGTCCTCAAATGGACTCTGGGATCCCCTGTGCCATCAAACATCTCAAACTTGGGAGGTTTGTACCCCTTGGGTAGTTCGACATCTGGCTGAATGCAAAGGTCTTCGTAATTCATCCCTTCGATCCCCTTGCTTCCTTCAACAAGCTAAACTCTGCTAGTCAGCTTCTTGAGTTCCGCAGCCAGATTCTTGATAATAGAGTCTTTGTCATCAGGCTCAGGTGTGCTTTAAATAGGTTGAGTATAGTGTGGTATGGTTTCCACATAGATGGGGTGTTGTGCAGATGATTATTTGTGGAGTTTAGTGGTTCAGGGATGAGCAGTGGGGTATTGTTTGAAGTGTGGCATCTGTTGCAGTGGTGATGGGGAGCGGGTTGGTTTTGTGGTTTCGGGATGTTTTGTGGAGGTGTGGGGTTTTGAGTGTTGGGAAAGTTGACATCTGGGGTGGTGAGGAAAAACGACAAGCTTGCCAAGTTCCAAACTTGGTCCAGTTTTTCCTGAAATTTGAACAACTTTTCCTCGAGCTGGGAGGCACTATCCTTGGAAACCTGAATACCTTGAGGAACCTCTACCCTTCCAACTGAGTTCTCCTTTCTGATGTTGCTTAAATCTTCCATTTTTCCCTTGTTCTTGTTTCTGATAGGACTCGGAGGAGGAGGAGGTGGAGGGCCCTTAGATCTTGTGGAGTATGATGACGATGCTAGAGTGCACGAACCAACCTTTGGGGAGGGGAATAAAACAAAAAAAATAAAAATAAAGGTAGCAAGTTAGTGCGGGTTGTAAGAAAAAGAAGTTACGATATTTAAACACAAAGTGCGAGAATATAATTTGTGTCCTAATTTGGGAGCCTCGTTGTGCCCGAGGTAGGCCTAGCGACAAGTTTATTTGGAGAACTTATAATGCTAAATGCCTCATTTTATTGATAAAAATAAGACATCCCAAAATGACACTAAAAATAGCAGAAAATAAAATGTCACTAATGGCCATTGACCTTATTACATTCTTAAAGAAAAAGAAAAGACTCCTAGCTACTTGGTCCCAGAAGGGCCTTCTTCGGGTTGAATGTTTTCGTTGATCAGATCCTCCAGCTCGCACAGATTTTCTAGTAAAAATTCCTTCGCCAAGCGCTCTCCTTTGCCTTGCTCAGCGTTTTGACAGTCTGTGACTCTTTTCCTCACTTTCCCTTCCAACTCCAGCAGACTGTATTCCAGATATTCCAGCTTCTCACTAGCCCTAGTGACTCTCTCTTTCCATTCGTTGATTTGGTTACTTGATGGGAGGTTCCTTCACCAGGTCAGCAAGAGTGAGGGTATGTTGACCATACCAAAGTCGGGAACTTTATCATTCATTTCTGCAAAACAAAAGGGTGAGGCCATACTTCTGACAGATTCGGCTATTAAATATCAACAATTAGCATGAGCAGCGTTTAGTTCTCCAAATAAATGCACAGACACAATAATGTCCGTTTGGGTTCCAAGGGAACCTAATGGACTTTGGACAAGGCTATCTTAAAGAGTAATTATGCGGACAGCATAACTGACTCGGCTAGGTTTGACAGTGATGCATGCACAATTGAACTGAGTAAGGTTTCTATAGGGTATTAGACCGGTACCCTTGAGCGGACAACTCAATAGGGAAAGGCACGGAACCGTCGACCGCACCGCTGATCGACTGGTTTTATCGCAAATACGCCTTTGCCAAATTTAGGGGTGATAATATTGGAAGCGCACAACCACTCATTATAAGTGTTGCTATGGTATTTTGTTTGTCACGAGTGGAATATAATGTTGAATATGCAATTACAATAATGAAACAAGTAGTCACGTATTTGCACGTTCATAAAGTAATGATTACAATAATTGCTCATAATTACAACGACATTGAAGGAAAGCGGTAAAAGAAAGCATTAAAGAAAAGAAACAAAGAGCCAAGTCAATTTCATAGCAGAAAAGAGGTAAAGACATTAAATGAAGGTAATAAAGAAGCAGTGAAGTCACAAGTAACATGAGATGGTAAAAGCCTAAGGAAGTCCCCAGCAGAGTCGCCATGTTGTCGCGCCCCCTTTTTCTAAAAAGCGAATTCGGGTTCATGACATTTGGGAGGACAACTCGTTCCCTCTTGGGAATTGGGTTTTTGAAAAGTCACCACCTAATGATTAAAGTGCATTAGGACACTAAAGAATGTTTCGAGTTGGAAAACCAAAGTTCGGATAAGGGCTAGAAATTATCTCGAGGGGAAGGTGTTAGGCACCCCCAAGATCCACTAGTGTGGTTCCCGGCCATGCTACAATTGTGACTTTGAATAACAAGTAAGCAAATAGAAGTCTCAAGTAGAAGGGGTTTTCACATAATATGGCAAGAAAGTTGAGAGTTTGACAAAAGTAAAGAAAGCAGAAATGTTAAAGAAATAGTTTGAGAATAAGATAAACAAATAAAGGAAAGGGGGGTCCTAGGTTTACAAATAATATGGATCACATCAATGCAATACCCGGTAATCACTCCCTAGAAGATGGGTTAACGTGGTATTAGCGCACCGGTCATCATATCTCTATCTACCATTTCCCATCTCGTTAAGGTATTAAGCGTGAAACAGTATCGTTACTTATTGCATGCTAGTACCCGCCCCAATCCTATCAGTCCCGGAGGCATTTGGGACTACTAGTCCTAAAGGGAAGGGAGATTTGGCTTTTTAGAGTTTTAAAAGGATAAAATTATAGGGCGACAATCAAAACATATAAGGCAGGTATGGGAGAACACATAACAGTTTAAAGGGCTCAAACGGGCCTCCTCATTTAAAGAAACAAATTGTTTAGCATGACTTACAAATACTGGTTATGGTCTGAATTAAATTTAAAAGCGTTAGGACAGGCTGATTTATCACATATTTCTTAGATGAGGAGTCTGAATTAGGCTTGTCTGGTTGTAGTTATCAAAAACTGACATAATTAAATAATGACCTAATGGTTTGCTTAAGTGAGACCTATAGGCATGATATCTAACGGAGCATACTTATTTTAAAGAGAGGGTTACTGGTTCTATAAACAAAAGATCTGTAGATTTTAAACGACCTTATGACTGATTTTAGACTCATAGACGAAATAGACGAAGCTAATTCAATTGATTACTCCTATAGGCAAATTATCTAAGCGTTATTGGTTTTAAACGATTACATAGATGCAAGAGTCCTATAGGCATGGTATCTAAGATGAGAATGCAGAAGTGCAGGAAAACTTATAGGCATGGTTTCTAAGATGAGAATGCAGAAGTGTAGAAAAACTTATAGGCATGGTTTCTAAGATGAGAATGCAGAAATCAGAAAATCTTATAGGCATGAGTTCAAAGATGAGAATGCAGAAATCAAAAAATCCTATTGTCTAGTTTTCTACCCTCTGCATGCATTCACCCCCATCCCTTTTCACTAGCCAACCTCAATAGTTATTACAAATTATTACAGACCCGAATGAATCAGAAAAAAAGTAAAAATTAGATCAGACCAGCTACAACCAAACAGCCTAATTAAGACTCAAAGTCCAACAATATGAGATAAACTAACTTCCAAGATCAGATTTCCAAAAGCCTTTCTCATGTTTGGGATGTGTCAAAGTTCCCAAGAGTCTCAAAGGGCCCCGGGCAGTGCTTACACCCCAAACACATGGCAGAATTGAGATCATAGTGTAGTGTGGAAGGGCCAACCCTCAGATGTCCAAGTTCAGAGGGAACTCAAGGTCCCAAAGCAAGGCTCATAAGAGGGGGCAGAACTTAAGAGTCTAAGAATAAGGATAAGTGCATAGGGTAATTAGGGGAAAGCCATGGCAGGCTGGTAGTCATGCTCAGCAATTGGGAATGCTGGCACACCCCCGACCAGCCTGTTAGCCAAATCTTAAGAGTTAGGATCCATTGTGGATCAGGTTATGACCTGAGCAGCAATTTCAATATTGCCAGGCCGTGAGCCATAACTCAAACACATAGAAGGGAATAGGGGGTAGGTATTCACAATACAAACAGGTGCAGGGAAAGAACATACTTAGCATAAATCATTGAACATGAGCAGTAAAGTAAACAGGATTGCAGAAGACTGTAAATAAGCACATAGGGGAGAGGCAGAAACATTAAATCAGAACATACCAATTTCAGGGGAAAACAAGTAAAATAGTAGCCTTAGAAAAGGCCAAGTTGCAAGCCAAGCAATTCCAAAAGATCTCAAGCAAAAGCAGAGTATTGAAAGATTATTGAATTCAAAGCAATATTGCAAGTGTGCAAGTATTGAATTGGAGTTAATGACTGGTAGTGCATAGGTCGTGTGAGCTGAAGGTGTAAGGTGTCTTAAAAGTGCAGAAGGGCAGTCCCTGTTATAGTGCAGAAGCAAGTAAGAAAGGCAAGGAAATATCATTGAAATCAACCTCCCTTTGGTTAAGGGATTCTGATTTCAACGGGTAAAAATTAGTTAAGGAAAGAAGTTTTAATCAACACCTTTTCAAATTAGCACAAAAGGGGTAAGTACATAGAAGTTATTTAAGGAAAACAATCAATGGCATACGGTTTGTGCCAAATATGGCAAGGGAATCAATCAAATAGCCAGGAAACAAAAATTACAAGTTCAATTCGAATGAACCAAGTCAAGAAAGGTAAAAGAGGTTCAATCGAACAAAAATCAGTGACAATTTCATCAGCCTTATTAAAGGGATTTCAGAATCAATCACTTAATTGGTGAAAACTTTTGAAAGAGGAATTTTCTTATATATAAAGCACACAGATCAAGCAAAAGGAATCGTTAGGTTTCTTAGAAAAAGAGTCTAACATTGAAAGACTTAGAGCCACAAGCAAAAGGAATTCGAGTTCAGTTACAGACTCATAGTGAGCCTGAAAGCCTAGGGTCCCAAAGTGGAACCCTAATGCCACTTGACAAAGAAACCCCCAAATCCTAGGGTTTCAAATTGAGTCAGACAATGGGGATGAGACGGCAAGCCACTTGAGAGAGGCTCGGAAGTCTTTTCCAAGGACTTATGAGAGACAAACACACATGATAGAAAGAACACTGATTCAAAGTCATGAGAACATGCTCGAGAAAACTTGGAGTTTAAACAAGTTCAGAAGAAAGAGATGATACGAGTTTTAAACAAAAGTAGATGAAATATGCTTAGCAGGAACACAAACAGAACTCAGTAAAGTGAACAAAATCAAAGAACTCAACCATAAACACATATAGCAAAGAATAAGGATTAACAACACGGATTAACATGAGAGCATAAGAGTGACAGCAAAATAGTAGACGCATAATAAAAAAGAAACAAGAGAGCAAACTCATGTGTAGTAGAAAAGAAAACATACGAACCTAACATAGATAAACACACATAAAGAAAGAACGGAAATAATTAGAAAGATATTTGAAGAAACTTTTTCAGAAACCCTAAAATCAAAATTGAACGATTTTAAAAAGGAAGTTTGGGGAAAACCATTGAAATGTCAAATAAAGCCCAGACATATCACAGATCTAAGAAAATAGACGAGTATAGAACCTCAGACGGCTTAGAGTTGCAGAAAAAACCCTAGCAATGAGAAAGGTCTTGAGGAAAGTAGATCCTGAGTCGAAAAGACTCATATTGCTTGAACATGCCGGAATAATGGCCGGAGAAGCCATAGATCTACAGATCTGAGAAGGATCTGAACAAGGCCATTGAAGTCGGGCTTCAAACCTTGAGTAGCTTAGGTCTGATGGTGAGAAAGGATGAGTACAGACCGTCCATGGCCGGAGACGCATGGATTTTGGTAGAAACATGGTGAGATAAGGTGGGAAACTATTAGGGTTTCAGAGAGGTTCGAGAGAGTTTGAGAGACGAAGAGGGTTTAAAGGTGGCGTCTCAGGGGAAATGAACTAGGTTAAGGGTGGTTTGGGAACTAAAAAAGGAAAGGGGAGTTTATGGCCGTTGATCAAAATGATCAACCGCCTGGATCAAAGGGGAGCCGGGTGAGTTTTTAAATCAGGTCAGGGGTTGGGTAATTTAGGGATTGGGCTGGTTTAATTTGGGGGAGGAATTGGGTCAAATTGAGGGCCAAAATTGAAAGGTGAAAGGGCTGTAATTGAAATAGAAATGGGCTAAGTGTTAAATAGCCTATTTTCCCTTTTTATTTTATAAAAATAGTAATAATAATTTTAAAAGTAAATTAAAAACACTAAGCCAATAAATACTATATAAATATTAATTTTAAAATACTAAAAATAATTTTATAATTATAAAATGCTACTAATCGTGAGGTAGGCTATAATTGCAATTACATCCAATTTAGCTTAAAAATACCAAATAGATTTGTAAAAAATATACAAAAATCACCTTAAATATATTTTGGTGTAAATATTAGAACAAAATAAGTTATTCACCAAAATGATAATCTTGGGAATAATTATTGGATTTTGTACTGCTAAAAATAGATAATAATTGATTTTAAAATCTTAAAAAATTAGAAAAAAAAATACCAAAACTCTTGGGCATGCTTATATATGTATGTACATGCTATTTTGAAAGTATTTTATATACAAAAATACATTGAAAAAAATTGGGTATCAACAGTTGTCCCTCTTTACCCGGGAAGGATGAAAGAGTTGTCGGGTAAAGATATGATGGCCAATTTTGACCGAATAAAATTATTTTGAAGAGTTTTGACCGAGCTCTAGTTTCTGAGCTACATACATATCCCTGGTATTACAGGAATCAAGCCATATGTAGTTCGGGATTTATCAGCGGAGTATGCCGATGGAGATTTTCGAAAAGCGGACGCGATGTTCAGGTTGAGAAAGGATGGTCAGAGTCTGATAGGCTGCGGGAACAGGAGCGGGATCGCTCCTGCTGAGACGGCCGTTGCTAGCTAGTGTACTTGCGAATGAACAATACCAGCATATATATATTGTGCATAAATTTAAACGTGATGCAAGTCCCCGTTGGACTGTGAATGTTGTCTTTGGACGGTTAGGATGACGTCCTCGAACCATGATGTCCTGGGCCATGAAGCGTATGATAAAGGATTCGCAGGCTATAAAATGATATTCTCGGGCTATGAGGATGATGCCTTTGAATAATGATATGCAAAAGATAAAATGGGGTCCTCAGGCCATGGCATGGTGTTCTCGGGCTATGAAAATGGTGCCTCCGAACAATTACGCCTTTGGACAATTAGGCGATCTTTCAGCCCATGAAAATGCAGAAGGTGGCGATATTTTAGACGATGAAAGACGTAAATAAAGGGTGGCGGTATTTCAGCCATACAATAGAAATATGATGGTGGTATTTCAGTCATGCAATAGAAATAGAGTGGCGATACTTCAGCCATGCAAGAGAAATAAGGTGGCGGTATTTCAGCCATGCAGATGGAGGTAGAGCTTAACCCCTGAAGGCAGAAAGGTAGCCTTATGCAATGTAGAAGATGCAGATGGAGACAAAGCTTAGTCTTGGAAGGCAGAAAGGTAGCCTTATGCAATGCAGAAAATGCAGATGGAGACAGAGCTTAGTCTCGGAAGGCAGAAAGGTAGCCTTATGCAATGCAGAAAATGCAGATGGAGACAGAGCTTAGTATCGGAAGGTAGAAAGGTAGCCTTATGCAATGCATAAAATGCAGATGGAGGTAGAGCTTAACCTCGGAAGGTAGAAAGGTAGCCTTATGCAATGCAGAAAATAAAAGGCAAATAGTAACGAAATCTCTTAGATGATAGCTGATAGTTGATTGCTATATTGTGGCTGCTGTGGATGTTGTGTACGGATATCAACTATAAATAGGTGATGATTCTGAGAGTTGTATTCCCGGGAAGTATGAGTTCATAAATATATCTGATGATTTTACGACTTGAGTGCCTGCATCCAAAGAAAAATCGTGAGTTTTGTACAGGGGGGGGAAGGTTAGTTTGTTTCCCCATAAGATTCGCTTGTCCTGCTTGGCGTTGTGTATCATTGAGGTAGCGTTGCTAAACAAAGCAATTTTGATACCATACATGCATAATTTAGAAAAAATGTAACATAAATACATAATTTAAAATAGCTTTATTTAGATGAACCGACGAATGTGACGCGGTTCAAGACATTGCAACCTCTCTCGCTACGGAATTTTGAGGGTCCTCCTTAAAATTCTGCCCTAGTTTACTAGGCTGGTGCCCCAGTTTGCCCTAGTTTCCAATAGAGGGGGAAATGAAATTTTTTTTGAATTGTGACCGAACCCATAGGGCTGCCTACGTATCCCCTCTTAAATGGGAATCAGGTCAGGCGTAGTTCAAATACATTATACAGGAAATCGTAAGAGACACATATAGTATCACTTCACTGCATCTGAATTGATCGACTTCGGCCAAACTTCACCGTCCATTTCTGCAAGTATGAGGGCTCCTCCGGCTAGAACCCAGTGAACCATGTATGGACCCTGCCAGTTGGGAGAGAACTTCCCTTTGTCTTCATCTTGATGCTGGAAAATCTTCTTTAATACCAGCTGCCCCGATGTAAACTGTCTCGGCTTGACTCTTTTGTTGAAGGCTCTGAATATTCTTTTTTGATAAAGTTGACCATGACAAACTGCATTAATTCTTTTCCCATCTATAAGAGCTAACTGCTTGTAGCGACTCCTTACCCATTCTGCATCGTCAAGTTCTGCTTCCTATATGATTCTCAAGGAGGGAATTTCTACCTCGGCGGGAATGACTGCTTCTGTACCATTAACCAACATATAGGGAGTTGCCCCTGTTGATGTGCGAATTGTGGTGCGGTATCCCAATAAAGCAAATGATAACTTCTCATGCCACTGCTTATGTTTCTCTATCATCTTCCTTAGTATCTTCTTGATATTCTTATTGGCGGCTTCTACAGCTTCGTTCATCTGAGGTCTGTAAGCCATAGAATTCTTGTGTTTGATCTTGAAGGTTTTACACAGGGCTTTCATCAGGTCGCCGTTGATATTGGAACCATTATCAGTGATGATTGACTCCGGAATTCCGAACTGGCAAATAATACGGTCGCGGACAAAATCTGCTACCACTTTCTTAGTCACTGCTTTGTATGATGCTGCTTCAACCAATTTGGTAAAATAATCAATTGCCACTAGAATGAACCTATTCCTGTTTGATGCGGCAAGCTCGATAGGTCCAATAACATCCATTCCTCAAGTGGCGAACGGCCATGGCGAGCTTGTTGTAGTAAGCTTGTTTGGAGGCACATTTATCACGTCTGCATGTATCTAGCAGCGATGGCATTTCAGACATATTGGATGCAGTCCATTTGTAGCAGCGTCCTTCTTCAACATCTTAAAGATTGGCTCACAAATGACAGTGGATTGAGCTATGAACTGGCGGATGTAGTTAAGTCTTCCCAAAAAACTCATAACCTCTTTCTTGTTCTTTGGTGGTGGCAATTCTTGGATGTATTTGACCTTTGACGGATCCAATTCTATTCCTCGGTGACTCAAAATGAACCCAAGTAGTTTTCTGGCAGGAACCCCGAATGCACACTTGGCGGGATTCAGCTTCAAGTTGTACCTTCTTAGTCTATTGAAGAACTTCCTCAGATTTCCATGTGGTCAGTGGCTCTCTTGGATTTGATGACGACGTCGTCTACATACACCTCGATCTCTTTGTGTATCATGTCATGGAATATAGTAGTCATGGCCCTCATGTAGGTGGCCCCAGCATTCTTTAACCCAAACGTCATCATCTTGTAACAATACATCCCCCACAGCGTAATGAAAGTCGTTTTCTCCGCGTCTTTCTCATCCATCCATATCTGATGATACCCAGCAAAACAATCAACTTGGTGCAGTTGTCAATTAGAATGTGTATGATCGGCAAGGGGAAGTCATCTTTCGGACTATCCCGGTTGAGATCCCGATAGTCGACACAAACTCTAACCTTCCCGTCCTTCTTCGTCACTGGCACAATATTGGCTAACCATGTTGGATACTTTACTACCCTGAGAACCTTGGCTTTGACTTGCTTGGTGACTTCTTCCTTGATTATCAAACTCATGTCGGGTTTGAACTTCCTGAGCTGTTGTTTTACTGGTGGACATGTCGGATCGGTTGGCAGTTTGTGAGATACAATAGATGTATTGAGACCAGACATGTCATCATAAGACCAGGCGAATATGTCTTCATATTCCCTTAGAAATTCCGTGTACTCTTTCTTTTTTGATGGTGACAGATGAACACTGATGCGCATTTCTTTGACATTTTCTGCATCTCCCAGGTTGACAATCTCAGCTTTCGTCCAGGTTAGACTTAGGTCTATTCTCAAAATCCTCAACCTCTTCTGGTATATCATCATCTTCTGAGTCAATACCATTTGTTGTCTCGTTGCATGTCACAATCGTCGGTTCATCAAGATATGTAATAGTAATGCTGTGTAAATAAAGTAAACGATAAAAAGTAATAAGAGAAAGATTTATGAGAAACTTAAATGCTTTGATAAATTTCATAATTGTTGTGAACATTGGAGCTCTTATTTCAAAATGCGAAAAGAAAGTCAACTAGCGAAAAATAAAGATAATGCATGGTTCTTTGTTCAGCCTTGCTACCCCGAAGCTTTTCGAGCCCTGGTGGTTCTGATGGACCAATTGTTGAGGCATGCTCCTCGGCTCACAGCTTGTATAGAAGGGCCTTCCTCCCCCTCCTCAAAAATGACACAACAGTCCATATTGTCATCTTCCAAAAACAAATTCCTCATCGCCGCCAGTGCTTCCTCTTCTTCCGACCCATATATGACATCAGCTGGCTGGAAGGTCTGCTCAAAGAGAGGTATCAGATGCTCTAGCGGGTAGTAAGGACTGCGCCATGGTGGCGACCAGTGGTTGAACTCCTCCCAAGTGTATTCATATCCCAAACCAAAAGTGGTACCGTGTTTTTTCAACTTGATAGGCTTAGCAATTCCTTGGAGATTATTGCCAAGTCCCTTGCCAGGTTCGTATCCACACCAATTCAGTATACTTTCAATTTTGTTATCCCACCATTTATCCTTGTCCACGACGTTGACTCGCTCAATGTGATGGTAGGTTTCTCCGCCTATCTTCCTTCTTCCTCCGATTGCTGGGATGATCTGGCGACTGTATATGGGATTGCTACCGTCGCCGTGAATAATTACCTCTTAGTGATTCCACTCGAATTTCACTACTTGATGTAGGGTTGATGCTATAGCCCTAGCGGCATAGATCCAGGGCCCTCCCAATAGCAAGTTGTAAGATGCTGGGATCTCTATTACTTGAAAATCAACGTCGAACCAAGTCGGTCCCATTTGCATACACAAACTGATTCCCCCGATAGTGGATCTTTGGGATCCATCGAAAGCTTTGACAGTGATGGCTTCATCCTTGACCTCATGCAGACTCTTTCCCAATGTTCTGAAAGTCACCAATGGACAAATATTGAGGCTAGACCCTCCGTCAATCAGGATTCTGGTGATGAAATAATCTTCGCGCTGTACAGTGATGTGTAACGCCTTGTTATGGCTCAACCCTTCTGGTGGCAGCTCATCTTCATGGAAAGTGATTTTGTGACTCTCCAATACTTGCCCTACCATGTTTTCCATTTCTCCTCCAGTTATGTTGCTGGGAACATATGCTTCGCTCAGCACCTTCAATAAGGCATTCTTATGCGCGTCAGAGCTTTGTAGCAGAGCCAAGATAGAAATATGGGCTGGCGTTTTGTTCAACTGATCAATGACCGAATACTCTTTGGCTTGTATCTTCCTCCAAAGATCATCAGGCCCAGTTTTAGTGACGGTTGGTCATCCAGAGGCCTGCTTACTGGACTTAGCTAGATGTTCTGGAGTATAAACCCTGTCGGTTCTTGTCGTACCCTATGCTGCAATTGCTTCTCCAAATTTGGTTTTCCCTTTCCTTCTCGCCTCGGCGGTGTAATCCCACGGTATGGCCTTTGGGTGGAATGGTATTACGACTGTCATGGCCACCGAAATGGGCACCCTTGATTTGGGAGGTAATACAACAACCTCAAATGGTACAGGTTCCTTTGGGGACCCAAACTCGACCTCAATAGGCCCTGGCGTCTTTGCATAAGAAGGTTCTTCGAACTCAAGTGGTATGGACATGTTCATTTCAGCATCTCCAGATGGTTGCATCTGGACCACAATCGGGTTAAGGGTGACTATTGGTTTCTTTGGCTCGTCACCTTCAGCGACCAGTCCAATCGACCTTTTGGGGTCCCAATCGTCTTCTATCTCAATCATGTGAACATCTCCACCCCTGTGGTCTGGTAGAGAGTTGTTACGGACATTCGGAGTAGGCTCCTTTGCCACAATGATCTTGTTGTCAATTAAAGCTTTGATCTTATCCTTCAGAGAGCGGCACTCATTAATGGTATGCCCCTTCATGCCGGAATGGTATGCACAGGTTTTGTTTGGGTTGACCCATTAGGAGGGGTTTTCGGGGTTTATGGTAGGGATAGGGGTGACATAACCGGCAGCTTTGAGCCTTTCATATAGCTGGTCGATAGGTTCAACAATGGCGGTATACTGTTTAGGGGGTCTACGGTCGAAGTTTGGTCGGGGTCTAGGGAAATTTTGGCGAGGGGGAGGTGATTGATAGTGGGCTTGTTGGGTATTGTAGGCTTGGTAGACATGTGCGGGTCGAGAGTATCTAGGCGAAGTGGGCTGACATGTGGGAGGTGGAGATGATTGGTAAGTAGGTGGTGGAGCTTGGTAAGAGGGCAAGGGTGCTTGGTAATTTGGGGTAGGCTGATATATGAGTGGAGGTAATAGGTAGGTTTGGTATTTGATTGAGGACTTTGTTCTCTGTGCAACCATCACGACACTCATATCCCTTTTCTTGGACGTGCCACCAGACTGTAGAGCCTTATTGGTGGCCTGTAATGCTTCAAAGTTTGTGACCATACCACTTTTAATACCTTCCTCGATCTTTTCCCCTAGCTTAATGATGTCAGAAAATTTCTGGCCTTCAATCAACATCAACCTCTCATAATATTGTGGGTCTTGACCCCAGACGAAAAACCCATTCATTTATTCTTCTTCTAAAGTCGTCCTAACCTTAGCAGTTTCTAATCTCCAACGAGTAGCATACTCGCGGAATGTCTCCGTAGGTTTCTTCTTTAAGTTCTTGATGTAGAACACATCTGGCGCATTCTCCATGTTGAATCTGAATTTGTCCATTAAATCGGATGCCATACTTACCCAATTCAACCACTTCTTCGGGTCTTGGCTAATGTACCAAGATAGGGCATCCCCTTTCAGGCTTCTCATAAAGAGCTTCATGCGAATATTTTCATCCTTCCCTACTCCGACCAACTTGTCACAGTAGGTCCTCAAATGGACTCTGGGATCCCCTGTGCCATCAAACATCTCGAACTTGGGAGGTTTGTACCCCTTGGGCAGTTCGACATCTGGCTGAATGCAAGGTCTTCGTAATTCATCCCCTCGATCCCCTTGCTTCCTTCAACAAGCTGAACTCTGCTAGTTAGCTTCTTGAGTTCCGCAGCCAGATTCTTGATAATAGAGTCTTTGTCATCAGACTCAGGTGTGCTTTAAATAGGTTGAGTATAGTGTGGTATGGTTTCCACATAGATGGGGTGTTGTGGAGATGATTATTTGTGGAGTTTAGTGGTTCAGGGATGAGCAGTGGGGTGTTGTTTGAAGTGTGGCATGTGTTGCAGTGGTGATGGGGAGCGGGTTGGTTTTGTGGTTTCGGGATGTTTTGTGGAGGTGTGGGGTTTTGAGTGTTGGGAAAGTTGACATCTAGGGTGGTGAGGGAAAACGACAAGCTTGCCAAGTTCCGAACTTGGTCCAGTTCTTCCTGAAATTTGAACAACTTTTGCTCGAGCTGGGAGGCACTTTCCTTGGAAACCTAAATACCCTGAGGAGCCTCTACCCTTTCAACTGAGTTCTCCTTTCTAATGTTGCTTAAATCTTCCATTTTTCCCTTGTTCTTGTTTCTGATAGGACTCGGAGGAGGAGGAGGCAGAGGGCCCTTAGATCTTGTGGAGTATGATGACGATGCTAGAGTGCACGAACCAACCTTTGGGGAGGGGAATAAAACAAAAAAAATAAAAACAAAGGTAGCAAGTTAGTGCGGGTTGTAAGAAAAAGAAGTTGCGATATTTGAACACAATGTGCGAGAATATAATTCGCGTCCTAATTTGGGAGCCTCATTGTGCCCGAGGTAGGCCTAGCGACAAGTTTATTTGGAGAACTTATAATGCTAAATGCCTCATTTTATTGATAAAAATAAGACATCCCAAAACGACACTAAACATAGCAGAAAATAAAATGTCACTAATGACCATTGGCCTTATTACATTCTTAAAGAAAATAAAAGACTCCTAGCTACTTGGTCCCAGAAGGGCCTTCTCCAGGTTGAATGTTTTCGTTGATCAGATCCTCCAGCTCGCACAGATTTTCTAGTGAAAATGCCTTAGCCAAGCGCTCTCCTTTGCCTTGCTCAGAGTTTTGACAGTCGGTGACTCTTTTCCTCACTTTCCCTTCCAACTCCAGCAGACTGTATTCCAGATATTCCAGCTTCTCACTAGCCCTAGTTACTCTCTCTTTCCATTCGTTGATTTGGTTACTTGATGGGAGGTTCCTCCACCAGGTCAGCAAGAGTGAGGGTATGTTGACCGTACCAAAGTCGGGAACTTTATCATTCATTTCTGCAAAACAAAAGAGTGAGGCCATACTTCTGACAGATCCGACTATTAAATATCAACAATTAGCATGAGCAGTGTTTAGTTCTCCAAATAAATGCACAGACACAATAATGACCGTTTGGGTTCCAAGGGAACCCAATGGACTTTGGACAACACTATCTTAAAGAGTAATTATGCGGACAACATAACTGACTCGGCTAGGTTTGACAGTGATGCATGCACAATTGAACTGAGTAAGGTTTCTATGGGGTATTAGACCGGTACCCTTGAGCGGACAACTCAATAGGGAAAGGAACGGAACCGTCGACCGTACCGCTGATCGACTGGTTTTATCGCAAATACGCCTTTGCCAAATTTAGGGGTGATAATATTGGAAGCGCACAACCACTCATTATAAGTGTTGCTATGGTATTTTGTTTGTCACGAGTGGAATATGATGTTGAATATGCAATTACAATAATGAAACAAGTCATCACGTATTTGTACGTTCATAAAGTAATGATTACAATAATTGCTCATAATTACAACGGCATTGAAGGAAAGCGGTAAAAGAAAGCATTAAAGAAAAAAAACAAAGAGCCAAGTCAATTTCATAGCAGAAAAGAGGTAAAGACATTAAATAAAGGTAATAAAGAAGCAGTGAAGTCACAAGTAACATGAGATGGTAAAAGCCTAAAGAAGTCCCCAGCAGAGTCGCCATGTTGTCGCGCCCCCTTTTTCTAAAAAGCGAATTCGGGTTCATGACATTTGGGAGGACAACTCGTTCCCTCTTGGGAATTGGGTTTTTGAAAAGTCGCCACCTAATGATTAAAGTGCATTAGGACACTAAAGAAGGGTTCGAGTTGGAAAACCAGAGTTCGGGTAAGGGCTAGAAATTATCTCGACGGGAAGGTGTTAGGCACCCCCCAAGATCCACTAGTGTGGTTCCCGGCCATGCTACAATTGTGACTTTGAATAACAAGTAAGCAAATAGAAGTCTCAAGTAGAAGGGGTTTTCACATAATATTGCAAGCAAGTTGAGAGTTTGACGAAAGTAAAGAAAGCAGAAATTTTAAAGAAATAGTTTGAGAATAAGATAAACAAATAAAGGAAAGGGGGTCCTAGGTTTACAAATAATATGGATCACATCAATGCAATACCCGGTAATCACTCCTCAGAAGAGGGGTTACACGTGGTATTAGCGCACCGGTCATCATATCCATATCTACCCTTTCCCATCTCGTTAAGGTATTAAACGCGAAATAGTATTGTTACTTATTGCATGCTAGTACCCGCCCCAATCCTATCAGTCCCGGAGGCATTTGGGACTACTAGTCCTAAAGGGAAGGGAGATTTGGCTTTTCAGAGTTTTAAAAGGATAAAATTATAGGGCGACAATCAAAACATATAAGGCAGGTATGGGAGAACACATAACAGTTTAAAGGGCTCAAACGGGCCTCCTTATTTAAAGAAACAAATTGTTTAGCGTGACTTACAAATACTGGTTATGGTCTGAATTAAATTTAAAAGCATTAGGACACGCTGATTTATCACATATTTCTCAGATGAGGAGTCTAAATTAGGCTTGTCTGGTTGTAGTTATCAAAAACTGACACAATTAAATAACGACCTAATGGTTTGCCTAAGTGAGACCTATTGGCATGATATCTAACGGAGCATACTTATTTTAAAGAGAGGGTTACTGGTTCTATAAACAAAAGATCTGTAGATTTTAAACGACCTTATGACTGATTTTAGACTCATAGGCGAAATAGACGAAGCTAATTCAATTGATTACTCTTATAGGCAAGTTATTTAAGCGTTATTGGTTTTAAACGATTACATAGATGCAAGAGTCCTATAGGCATGGTATCTAAGATGAGAATGCAGAAGTGCAGGAAAACTTATAGGCATGGTTTCTAAGATGAGAATGCAGAAGTGCAGAAAAACTTATAGGCATGGTTTCTGAGATGAGAATGCAGAAATCAAAAAATCTTATAGACATGAGTTCTAAGATGAGAATGCAGAAATCAAAGAATCCTATTGTCTAGTTTTCTACCCTCTGCATGCATTCACCCCCCATCCCTTTTCACTAGCCAACCTCAATATTTATTACAAATTATTACAGACCCGAATGAATCAGAAAAAAAAGTAAAAATTACATCAGAAATTCCAGCTACAACCAAACAGCCTAATTTAGACTCAAAGTCCAACAATATGAGATAAACTAACTTCCAAGATCAGATTTCCAAAAGCCTTTCTCATGTTTGGGATGTGTCAAAGTTCCCAAGAGTCTCAAAGGGCCCCGGGCAGTGCTTACACCCCAAACACATGGCAGAATTGAGATCATAGTGTAGTGTGGAAGGGCCAACCCTCAGATGTCCAAGTTTAGAGGGAACTCAAGGTCCCAAAGCAAGGCTCATAAGAGGGGGGCAGAACTTAAGAGTCTAAGAATAAGTATATGTGCATAGGGGAATTAGGGGAAAGCCATGGAAGGCTGGTGGTCATGCTCAACAATTGGGAATGCTGGCACACCCCCGACCAGCCTGTTAGCCAAATCTTAAGAGTTAGGATCCATTGTGGATCAGGTTATGACTTGAGCAGCAATTTAAATACTGTCAGGCCATGAGCCTTAACTCAAACACATAGAAGGGAATAGGGGTAGGGATTCCCAATAGAAACATGTGCAGGGAAAAAACATACTTAGCATAAATCATTGAACATGAGTAGTAAAGTAAACAGGATTGTAGAAGACTGTAAATAAGCACATAGGGTTGAGGCAGAAACGTTAAATCAGAACATACCAATTTTAAGGGAAAACAAGTAAAACAGTAGCCTTAGAAAAGGCCAAGTTGCAAGCCAAGCAATTCCAAAAGATCTCAAGCAAAAGAAGAGTGTTGTAAGAGTATTGAATTCAAAGCAACATTGCAAGTGTGCAAGTATTGAATTGGAGTTAAGGACTGGTAGTGCGTAGGTTGTATGAGCTGAAGGTGTAAGGTGTCTTAAAAGTGCATAAGGGCAGTCCCTTTTATAGTGAAGAAAGCAAGTAAGAAAGGCAAGGAAATATCATTGAAATCAACCTCCCTTTGGTTAAGGGATTCTGATTTCAACGGGTAAAATTAGTTAAGGAAAGAAGTTTTAATTAACACCTTTTCAAATTAGCACAAAAGGGGTAAGTACATAGAAGTTATTTAAGAAAAACAATAAATGGCATACGATTTGTGCCAAATATGGCAAAGGAATCAATCAAATAGCCAGGAAACCAAAATTACAAGTTCAATTCGAATGAACCAAGTCAAGAAAGGTAAAAGAGGTTCAATCGAACAAAAATCAGTGACAATTTCATCAACCTTATTAAAGGGATTTCAGAATCAATCACTTAATTGGTGAAAACTTTTGAAAGAGGAATTTCTTATATATAAAGCACACAGATCAAGCAAAAGGAATCGTTAGGTTTCTTAGAAAAAGAGTCTAACATTGAAAGTATTAGAGCCACAAGCAAAAGGGATTCGAGTTCAGTTACAGACTCATAGTGAGCCTGAAAGCCTAGGGTCCCAAAGTGTAACCCTAATGCCACTTGCCAAAGAAACCCCCAAATCCTAGGGTTTCAAATTGAGTCAGACAATGGGGATGAGACGGCAAGCCACTTGAGAAAGGCTCAGAAGTCTTTTCCAAGGACTTATGAGAGACAAATACACATGATAAAAAGAACACTGATTCAAAGTCATGAGAACATGCTCGAGAAAACTTGGAGTTTAAACAAGTTCAGAAGAAAGAGATGATAGGAGCTTTAAACAAAAGTAGATGAAATATGTTTAGTAGGAACACAAACAGAACTCAGTAAAGTGAACCAAATCAAAGAACTCAACCATAAACACATATAGCAAAGAATAAGGATTGACAACACGGATTAACATGAGAGCATTAGAGTGACAGCAAAATAGAAGAGTCTCGCATAATAAAAAAGAAACAAGAGAGCAAACTCATGCATAGTAGAAAAGAAAACATACGATCCTAACACAGATAAACACACATAAAGAAAGAATGGAAAGAATTAGAAAGATATTTGAAGAAACTTTTTCAGAAACCCTAAAACCGAAATTGAACGATTTTAAAAGGAAGTTTGGGGAAAACCTTTAAAATATAAAATAAAGTCCAGACATATCATAGATCTAAGAAAATAGGCGGGTACAGAACCTCAGACGGGTTAGAGTTGCAGAGAAAACCCTAGCAATGAGAAAGGTCTTGAGGAAAGTCAGATCCTGAGTCGAAAAAACTCATATTGCTTGAACATGCCGGAATAATGGCCGGGAAGCCATAGATCTACAGATCTGAGAAGGATCTGAAGAAGGCCATTGAAGTCGAGCTTCAAACCTTGAATAGCTTAGGTCGGATGGTGAGAAAGGATGAGTATAGACCGTCCATGGCCGGAGACGCCATGGATTCTGGTGGAAACATGGTGAGATAAGGTGGGAAATGATTAGGGTTTCGGAGAGTTTGAGAGACGAAGAGGGTTCAAAGGCGGAGTCTCAGGGGAAATGAACTAGGTTAAGGGTGGTTTGGGAACTAAAAAAGGAAAGGGGAGTTTATGGCCGTTGATCAAAATGATCAACTGCCTGGATCAAAGGGGAGCCAGGTGAGTTTTTAAATCGGGTCAGGGGTCGGGTAATTTGGGGATTGGGCTGGATTAATTTGGGGTGGAATTGGGTCAAATTGAGGGCCAAAATTGAAAGGTGAAAGGGCTGTAATTGAAATAGAAATGGGCTAAGTGTTAGATAGCCTATTTTCCCTTTTTATTTTATAAAAATAGTAATAATAATTTTAAAAGTAAATTAAAAATACTGACCAAACAAATACTATATAAATATTAATTTAAAAATACTGGAAATACTTTTATAATTATAAAATGCTACTAATCGTGAGATAGACTATAATTTCAATTACATGCAATTTTGCTTTAAAATACCAAATAGATTTGTAAAAAATATACAAAATCACCTTAATTATATTTTGGTGTAAATATGAGAATAAAATAAGTTATTCACCAAAATGATAATCTTGGGAATAATTATTGGATTTTGTACTTCTAAAAATAGACAATAAATTGATTTTAAAATCTTAAAAAATTAGAAAAAAAATACCAAAACTCTTGGGCATGCTTATATATGTATGTACATGGTATTTTGAAAGTATTTTGTATACAAAAAATACATAGGGAAAATTGAGTATCAACAACGTCTCCGTACCGATCCGCGAGACTCTACTAAACCTGCTCATGACTCGTGAGACCTATGTAACCTAGGCTCTGATACCAACTTTTCACGACCCTAAACCTAGACCCAGTCGTGATGACGCCTCTCGTGAAGACAAGGCCAGCCGACACTTCCCATTTTATTATTTAACATCTAAACAGTAAGAAACAGTCTAAACATGATAAAATAATCCAAAGTTTAAGCAGATAACAACATAATTTGCGGAATACAACCCAACACAGCCCGATACCGGGGTGTCACTAGCCATGAGCATCTAAACAGTCCGGAATACTCAAAGAAATCTACAAAGTTTAATACAGTAACTAAGAACATGGAGAATAAGATAGGGAAGAAGCTCCGGGCTGCGAACGCCGATAGCTACCTAGAGACTCCTCGGATCCGCCTGAGCTGGAAAGATCAGCACTCGGGAGTAGGACCAGATGCTCCTGAATCTACACATGGGGTGCAGGGAGTAAAGTAAGTACTCTAACTCAGTGAGTAATAATCATAAATAATGAATGAAAGTAGGAAATCCCGTAAAGCTCATTTGTAGACTATAATGAAGCAGTAAAACCAGTGAAAGATATGTTAAAGTCATTTAACTCGAATTAAACTTCATGAAAACCTTTTTCAACAATTTAAGCCGGTAAATGACAGGCAATTAAGGAAAATAAACACATAAAGGTTCGCCCCTCAGGCACAGTATCAACAAATACACCTGTCGGGCAATATCTCAGAACAATACCAGCCTCTCGGGCTATATCTCACATCACAATGGGTACCCGCACACACTCGGGTGTGCAGACTCCTGGAGGGGCCCCTTACGGCCCAAGCGCGATATCAAGCCATCTCGTGGCATTATCACTAGGATCTCGACCTTATATCAACAAGCCACCTCGTGGCGTACATATCTCAGGCCCTTGGCCTCATAATCAATATCAAATATTTCCTCACAACATAGGCCATCGGCCTTACTCAGTCAAAAATCCTCACAAGCCACTCGGGCAATAGTAAAACATGATTCTCAGCCCAAAATATCATTTGAAAGATCATTTAAGTGTTAAAACGGAGTAAACATGGCTGAGTACGAAAACAGTGAAATATAACATGACTGAGTTCAAGTATAAAGTCAAAACAGTGAGGAAATATCAATAAAAGTCTTCTAAGGGTTCAAACAGTTGGCACTAGGCCCAATTATGGCATTCAACCCAAAAAATGGTGTTCACAAATAGATTTCTATCAAATACGCGGTAAAATAGTCATTCGGGACGGACTAAGTCACAATCACCATTAGTGCATGACCCCATGCTCGTCATCTAGCGTGTGTGTCACCTCAATATAGCACAACGATGTGCAAATCCGGGATTTTATACCCTCAAAACATCATTTACAATCATCACTCACCTCAAACTGGTCAAATCTACAGCTCGTGACGCCTTTGCCCCTCGAATCGGCTTCCACTCGCGTCGAATCTATCCAAAATCAGAATCACAGCGTCAAAATATGCTAAGGGAACGAAGCCCAAGCGAAAATAATCAATATACATTACAAATCTAGAAATTTCCAAAACCCGACCCCCGGGCCCACGTCTCGGAATTCAAAAAATTTTACATCAATGGGTTCCTCATATCCCCACGAGTTCATACATACCAAAAGCATCAAAATCCATCCACAAATGACCCCTCAAATCCCAATTTCTAAGTCTCCAATTTCAAGCCCTAGTTCTTTAATTTTAGGCTTAGATTCCATGATTATTTAGGTGGAATTCACATAAGAATTGAGTTTTAAGTCCAAGAATCTTACCTCCAAGTGATTCCCCTTGAATCCCTCTTCAATCCCTTTCAAAATGCTCAAAAAACGATCAACAAGGGAAGAAATAAACCCCAAAATCGCGGACAAGACGACTATTTAATTCCTCTCCCAGGCCTGAATTCCTTCATCGCGATCGCGGGACTTCCTTCGCAAACGCAAGGCACATTTTCTTAGGACCCAACTTTTACTCTATGTGAATGCGTAAACACTCACGCAAACGCGATGCACACGCTTCCCATGCTACGCGATCGCAGACAGGTAACCGCATTCGCAAAGAACAAACTCCCAGTCAAAACCCCTGGTCCACTTAACTCTACGCGAACGCGACCTTCACTACGCGTTCGCGATCAACAACTTCTCCACCTTATGCGATCACAACTCAACCTTCACGAACGCGAAGAACAAACTGGGCTGCCCCCTTAAAAGCTCTATGCGATCGCAAGACCCCCTACACAATCGCGATGAGGAAAACTCTGCAACTCTCCAAAGCATGAAATAGTCCGATTGACCACCCGAAACTCACCCGAGGCCCCCGGGACCTTAACCAAACATACCAACATGTCCCATAACCATATTCAAACTTGTTCCAACCTTCGGAACGCTGAAAACAATATTGAAACACCAAATTCGCATCGGATTCAAGACTAAGAATTCCAAAATCTTCTAAATTACTCTTTTGAAAAAAAAAACCCAACCAAACCACGTCCGAATGACCTGAAATTTTGCACACACATCCCAAATGACACAACGGAACTACTGCAACTCTCAAAATTCCATTCCAACCCCTATATCAAAATCTCGCCTACCAACCGGAAATTGCCAAAATATCAACTTCGCCAATTCAAACCTAAATCTGCTCTGAATCTCCAAAACTCATTCCGATCACGCTCCTAAGTCCCAAATCACCTCCCAAAGCTAACCGAACCATCGAAACTCACATCCGAGCCCTCTAACACATAAGTCAACATCTGGCTGACTTTTCCAACTTAAGCTTCTTCAAAAGAGACTAAGTGCCTCAAACCTTACCAAATCCTTTCCAAACCCGATTCAACCAACCCGATCAAACATAGAACAAATAGAAAAAGTAATAAGAAGCAGAAATGGAAAAAAACGGAGCGGCAACTCATAAGATGACTGGCCGGATCGTCACAATCAAGATTAGCGCTCTCCTAAAATCACTTTTCTGTGTAATGTAATGACAAGGCGAAATGCCTATTTGAAAGACTGTCAAGCAACTTTATTTGGTTTGTTCCCAAAGTTATTTTTATATACTAATTGGTCAAAGATTATCCTTTTTTATTCCCGGCCACCTATATCATTCTCACATGGACTTTGGCCCAATTTAAGAAAGGATTAGTTACCTCATATAGTAAATATTGATACCTTATTTATTTTAAATAAATATTATTTTAAAAAATTATATTCTATAGCTACCTTTTGATTTAGCTAAATATTTATTTATAGTTACCTCATATCCTTAAGCCATAAAATAAGATTTGTATTATTTTTCTCTCTCCCATCATATTCTGGTAACCATTAAACATTTCTCTAATCTAATTGCATGTTCTCCCTCTCTGCCTTTAAAACCTAGAGGCTTAGGGTTAGGGTTTCTCTCCAATACAGTAGAAGCCAGAGAAAGCATAAGAACATGGAGGCACCAGCGGCGGCTTCAACGGCGGCAAAATCAGTTCAACGTTTTGGGCGAAAGAAGACGGCGGTAGCAGTAACCCACTACAAACATGGGAAAGGCCTCATCAAAATCAACGGCGTTACGATCGAGTTAGTCCAGCCTAAAATCCTCCGTTACAAATCTTTCGAACCAATTTTCCTCTTAGGCCGCCACAGATTCGCCGGAGTGGACAAAGTCGACGGAGTTGGGGGCTGAACAACTTGACTTTTCTGTTAATATATTTCAATGTATCTCGTTATATTTCCATGTATTTCATTGTATTCATTGTCTTTTTTTTCATTGTATTTCAATGTATCTCGCTGTATTATATGTATTTCATTGTATTCATTTTTTTTCACTGTATTTCAATGTATCCCGCTGTATTCTATGTATTTCATTATATTCATTGTCTCGCTATATTCCATGAAGGTATTCATATATATTTTTTAATTAATATAATTTATGTATTCAGATGTATTATATAATTTCTCTGAAGATTGCTATGTTTTTGAGATGTTTTTCGGTTGAGAATCTTTTTTATAACTGGAAATACAAATTTTGTGTGTTTTAATTGAGTTTGTTGAGTTATATTAGGAGTCTATTATGTTAATTGATTCACTTTCCGTTTTAAAATAGTGTAATCCCATATTTCACACCGTGAATACAGTCGAATACAATAATCTGTCCAGCTGTAATCCTATGTTTCACGCCATGAATACAGTCGAATACACTCGAATACAAAAATATGTTTAGTTGTAATCCCTATTTCACGTCTAGAAATGCTACATGAATATAGTAGTTTAAATACATCGAATACACTCTAAAAAATCTGAAAACATAGCTATAAAAAGTAATATAGTAAATAGTAGCTACAACTAGCTAATAACCACTAAAACATAGTGGTTTCGGAAAGTTTCTCTTCAATACACCCAAGCTTCCCTAAAGTCTAAAAACGTGGTTGCCCCATCCATGATGTAATATTAAAATTAGCTTTGGTTCTTCACTTATAATATTCTTTTAAGACCACATTCTTTAAAATGTGGAGCATCTATTTTGTAAAATATTTTCATACAAATATATTTTCCCAAAACCAAAAACTTGCTGCAAAAAGATAACCATTTCAAACCTGTACATATTCCACCAAACACCCTATTATTTATTAGACCCCTGTACATGTTAGTCGTCTTATTTATTCACTTTTTTTCGTCGTATAGAGTGCCCTTATTTATTCAAGTTCCAATTCTCAAATTTTATATCTCATACATACTTATGTGTATAAACCATTAAAATGATGATAACCACACTCACAAAATAGCCTAAAAGTCTGAATTAATTAGATCTACTTCAACATGAAGATATATCTTTTTTTTTTTCACCGGACGTTACATATGAAGATCGAACAATACCTCATAAAACTCGTTGATCAACTCGAGCAATTCAGACGATATATTGTTGGAGAATGAGAAGGATTTGCTTGCAATAATTTAATTTGATATCATGTAAAAGAGTTTTTTATAAAATAACATGGAACTGTCAGTCAACATGAAAAATACGTAATTTCAATTAAGTATGTTTGGTTATTCAATATATAATTTAGTTTGTATCCATTTGGAACCCTTTCAAAATATCGAGATAAAGGTGTGGGACACTCCTTGAAACCCTTATAAAGTATGAGTATCATACAGTTTAAGTCAGATTAGTAAAAATTTTGGCTAGGACATTTAGCTTGAATAACATAATGAAATATAACAATTCTAAGAGGAGATAAGGTTACATCACTTGGGGAGAGGAATAGGCTAAACCATTTTGCATCACTAGATTAATAAATCGTTAGTAATTTCCAAACTAAAGTAACGCTTACATTGCTCTTACATTTTTGCTTTAAAAAAAATATTATACACTGGACCAATGCTATTAGTGCTAATGCTACCATTGGGCCATTGCTTTTGAAGCTCTCAACTCTAACAAATGGCAATTGTCCCGACCCAAAATTTTATCATTGTTGTGGTGGCACCTAGCACTGCTTTCTAGGAAAACCAACAACCAATATGTAAAAGTGAACTTCAACAGTATTATGAAATAGTCTCGACATCAGTATACATAAATAATTGAAGTAAAGATATAACTGAAATCATCCCAAAATCTGGTGTCATCGAATGCATGAGCTCTATAGAATAAGTAAATACAATATTTGAACAAACATACTATACCGTCTAAAAGACCAAACTGTAATAACATGACACAAAAGAGGGAACTTCAAGGCCTGCGAACGGAATAACAGTGCTATCTCGAAATCTCCAACTAGCCTGGATCCGGCTCATGGGCAACTACCACGATCATCAACACCTGAATATACACATGAAGTGTAGAGTGTAGTATGAGTACAAGCAATCCCATGAACTCAATAAGTAGCAAGCCTAACCTTGGGGTGAAAGCAGTGGTGAGCTTGGCAATGTCCAATTACTCAATTTCTACAGCCAACGATAACAATTAACAACATATTAGTAGCAAAAGGTAAAGCAGCTCAATAATATCTAGTTCGACTCTATCACATTAAGAGGAAAATAAGCATGTTTTCCAAATTCATCAGCCAAGGCATTGATTTTAAATACATCAAATATCAATAGCATGAGAAAATGCAACTATATGCATGCATGACAAGTACTCATGCCAAAATTAACAACATCACAATTTAATCATCAAGTAAACACAATGTTAACACATACATAGTGTCTAACATAAATACCCCTCAATCATACTCTCAGCATGCTCACGGTGCCTGGCCCAAAGCCCCTGAATCATCACATATACTCACACTCAGCACTGTACAGGTACCTAGTTGTATTGACCCGACCGGTTTTTTTACTTTCTATATCACTATTTAAGACTTATTATATGTTCTTTTAATGTTTTATAATTTGCAGGGACGTTTGGTTTGATTTTAGAAGGGTACGGGTTGAATTCAGAACACTTAGTTCCATAATAGTGGCCTAAGGTGACCAAGTTTGATCTGAAACAACACTTTGAGTAAACGATCTTGGAATCAAGATTTGAGGTTCCAATAGGGTTGTATGATAATTTTGGATTGGGCGTATATTCGAATTAGGTGGACATCGAGTGTTTCAGCGCTTATTGTTGAAAATTGGCGTCTTGAAGGTTTTAGAGTTTTTTAAGTTTGAGTTGAATTAGACTTTTGTGCTATTGACGTACATTTGATATTTCGAGTCTTGGAATAGGTTCGTATTATGATTTTTGACTTGTGCGTTAAATTTAGCGTCATTCCAAGTTGTCTAAGTATGTTCGTTGCGTTCGGAGTTGGTTGAAATGAGTTTGAAATTTAGAAGATGATTAATTTGGTTTTGAGATGCTATTCTTGGTTTCAATATTATTTTACGTGTTCCGAGACTTCAAGTAGGTCCATAGTATATTTATGGAGTTATTGGTACATTTTGACGGGGTCCCGAGTAGCTCGAGTGAGTTTCGGACCACCCGAGGCAAAATTAAAGTTGGCAAAAATTGCTGGTTTTCTTGTGTGCTGGTGTGCATTGTGATCGCGAAGGTAGTCCCGCAATCGCAAAGAAGGCTGGAGGGAGACCTGAGGTTTTTCTCTTCTCGAACGCAAGGAGGACCCCGCGAATGCCATGGAGGACCTGGCTCCTCTTCACGAACGCTGAGCCAACCTCGAGAATGCGAAGAAGGATGATATGTTTGGAATGGAAGGCTATTGGCATTCTCGAATGCGGCTGGGGGACCGCAAACACGGAGGGCTAGGGGTGTTGGTCATCGCGAATGCAACCCGGTTGTTGCGAACACGTAAAGTAAGGAGTTGGGCTAAGCCAGGTTGGCCTTCGAGATTACGAGGGACTTTCCGCGATCGCGAAGAAAGATCACCTAGGCAGATTGTATTTTATTTCATGACTTAGCCCATTTCTCTCACATTTTCACTTGGGTTGGACGAATTGAGAGCTTTTTTGAGGAGAAATTTCATCAAACATCACAAGATAAGTGATTTCTATCAATTATGAGTTAATTACATGGATTTTGAGCAGATTTTAACATAAAAATTATAAAATTTTGGGATTTTATTGAAAAACCTAGGGTTTGGTAAAAATAAAAATTGACCACGAAATTAATTATGGAATTGGGAGCAAATTATATATTTGAGTAATGTCACGGGTATTATCTTCAAAAATTTCAAAATCCGGGCACGTGGGCATGAGGTTGACTTTTGTTGACTTTTCGAGTGGGATTGGAAAATTAGTCTAAGAGTTAAATTATGAAATTTTGAATATATATTGATTGATTTGCATGATCTTTGGCTAGTTTCTAATTTCTCAACATTGATTTGAGGCAACTAATGAGATTGGAGAGCCGAGTAGTGAGCTTGGTAGCGAGTTAAGTATTGCCTAATCTTGTAAGAGGAAATTATTCCTATAGGTGTATTAAATGTTGTGTGCTACTTTGTTACGCCACGTGCTTTTGTACGCAAAAGTACATCATAAGTTAATTGATGTAAGTTCGAAAATGAGTTCCTCTTTAGAAGTACATAAATTAAGTTAATCATGTTACCTTGTGGGTTACAAATATTTAAGATCATGATTAACAAGTACCAAGAAGGTTGGAAATCTTAGAAGCTAAACGAATTGAAGAAAATAAGTTTTTTCGAAGGTCGACAAGTTGAAAATATTACAATAAGTATTTTTGGGGTGAGACTAGGATGCTTAACATGATAAGGAGGTTATGTTATGAATTATTCTAGTCGTATGATAGTCATGTATTACGATTTGAAGTCAAGAGATTAGTGGAACAAAAGTTTGGAATGGTGATCACAAGTTACATTAATAAATATGCTAAATATTAGGTCAAATGTGCCTGAGATTTTCTCCCAATATACTAGGAATTATGGGATGATTCACATATCAAATTAAAGATCTATGAGTCTAGTTTCTAACGTATTAAACCGTTCATTCATACAATGTCGGAGTAGAGAGATATTTGTGTTTTTGCTAGACTTTGCAAGCAGCTCCCTGTGGGACCCACTTAGGCGGTTGAGATATCTTGATATATATATGTGACGCCTACAACCCCGTTTTAACTCATTATTTTTCACTCTCTTCAGACCCTAGACACCTAAAAACTCTCTCTCAAAGTCCTCTCATGATCCAAGACCCAAATCAAGGGCAAACAACACTAATCAAGTCTCAAGAATCCCATGGTGCTAGTGAGTTTCTTGTTCTTCCTGTGATTGCTGATTTTAGTGTGGTTCTAGCTCATGTGGAGTGTTGTTTAAAGTAGATTAAGTTCTATAAAATTATAAGGCCCTATAAAAGTTTACCTAAAAACTCGGGACTTCGTGGTGTCGGGGTAGACTTACGTGTTCATGATTGTAGACCGCAGTACAAATATTTTAAGTTGAACAGTGCGCTAGGGAGTGAAGGAAATATTGTCAACGCTAGGAAGACTACAGCTCCATGCGGCGCGCTTGTGGAAATTTCCAGAACACTTCAAAAACATGTTTCTGGGCACATTTTTCACTACCGTGCCGCTCCCTGCGGTGCCCCATATGGTACAGTTGTGTTAATTTTGGGTTTTTATAACCCAACCTCATTTTGATAAACAACCTTTGGGGCTTAATTTTGGCTAATTTTCTGGTGAGTCTAGAGAGAGGTAATTTAGAGAGAGAAGGAGAAAAACGTAAAATCCCAATCATCCAACCTGGCACCAATCTTCAAGAATCAAGGAAGCCAATCACTAGATTATCATCTTTCTAGGTAAGCCCTATTCCTAAGATTTCACGGGAGAGGTTATGACTTCAAATATATTGTGGGGTTGAAAATAGGCCATGCATGTAACATTAAGTTGTAGTATGTGGGGTTAATGAACCATTTTGGGTAGTTTCTTGTTGAAATTGGTTGAGGAGTGAAGGGATCTCCATTGTAGAGCCTTGTAGTCTATTTCGCATGTTAGGTGTTTGACAAAATTCCTAAGAGAGTTACATAATGGGAATCCTTCTAATCATTAATCGATTTTCGCTATCTTCCTATAGGTTGTTATTGCTACAAGTGTTGGGGCCACTACAAATAAATCTAATTTTAGCGACGGCCAAATTATGTAGTTAAACAGAAAAATTCATCGCTAATCTCATTTAGCGGTGGATTAGCGATAGATTATCAAGAAATTTTGCTAGCTACGAGCAATTTAGCGACAAATTAGCGACGACGTTCGTAGCTAATTCCAATTTGTTTTGTAGTGGGCGTTGTATTAACTTAAGAAAAGCTCGAACAAGGTATGTTGGCTAAACTTTCTCTCTTAGAATCGAATTCCACAATGTTCCCCTAAGTTTCAAAGTATGGATTACGTATTAAAATGTTATGGCTTTGAATCATGTTTCAAATGAAAGCTAGTATGCCAAATTGTATGAGAAAAACTCGATATATTTAAGGCTCTAAATTGCTCATATGTGTATCTAAAGTCTTGATTGAAAATGTCTTGTTGTTTATAATCTATAAACATGCTTGAAAATAAAATAAGTGAATTGGGGATAAAGTATGTAGCCAACGTACCAAGAATTTAAGTTATAATTGTGGCTAGTGGTGCCAATGAAATGATAAGATGGGATAAAGATTATGAAATGAGTCTCGACTCAACTGTTTAAAAATGATTTCGAAAATAGAATTACCTAAAAGCTTGTGTACTCATTCTATTGAAAGGCTTGATAGTAATATTGTTGATTGGTGGACTGTTTTGGGAAGCTTAATATAATTATTATTGATGTTGTTTGGGTTTTTTGGTGACTTTTAGTAACTTATGGGATGTAGGAAAAATAGGAGAGGTTCTGTCCGTTTTCTTGTAGAATATTGGTTCAAAATATGAGAGTTACAACGCTTATATGATGACGACGAAGTCGGTTTACTCATTGTATACGTAAGAAGATCATATTGAGCTTTGGTTAACAATTGGAGAGAAAATTACAAAGGTATGTTAAGGCACTTCCTTCTTTCTTTTGGCATGATCTAAAGTGAACGGACCGTAAACGATACATTATTTCATAATGGATCTACTCCTAGCAACTAAGGTTGTCCATGTTTTTTCCTTATAAAGTTATTCTAGACATGTATATATGATGCTTGAATCCTATTGAGTTTCACATTGATGGTATGATGTCCATAAAGTTAATCGAAGGTGCAAAGACCTTACGTCACTATAAATGGTTTAAAAATGATTTCATGAGTCCAACATGCATTATATTTGCATCTATTTTACTCTACCAACCCGCGCTATAGTCGGTCGGGTACGACATCTATTGTGAAACCACTGATCAATTGGGTTTTACTGAGCTCAACGTGGCCGGGTACGATTCTATCGAGTCTTATGATAGCTGGTACATTTTTACCAAGTCCTCTTTGAGGCCGAGTACGATATGATGATGATGATGCTCACATAGGCGTATGTTTTTAAAAGTTTATGTATACATATATGTATCATGCATTTCATGTCAGTATCCCTCAGAGGCACTCAGATATTACAAGTTGTATCTTCTCTATCTCTCTTTACATTACTATTCTTCTTTATGCTTTTCTACCTTACATACTCGGTACTCTATTCGTACTGACGTCTCTTTTTCCTAGGGACACTGCATTTCATGACCCAAGTCCCGATAGACAGGTTGACAGTCCTCCTAGTAGGCTATCAGCTCAGCGGAAGGTGTTGGCACACTCCACTTGCTACGAAATTGCCTATTTGGTTAGTATTCTTTGGACATGTAATGATTGGTATGGCGGGCCCTTGTCCTGATCTTTATGATGTTTATGTACTCTTAGAGACTTATAGACATATGTCATGTATATAGATACTTGTATGGCCTTATCGGCCTATGTTTTGAGTGTACAGATGATCATGTCGGACTTATAGGCCCGTATGTCACATGTATAAGTTTGTATATCATCTTGGGTCGTCCTATATCAAGTATTCCCTTATGTTTTATTCTGGTTATCTCATGACAGCCTTTCCGGCTCATTTACTCATGATAGTACGATAAGGAAGATATGTTAGGTTGGTACTCGATTGAGTAAGGCACTGGGTGCCTGTCGCAGCCCTTCGGTTTGGGTCGTGACATACTTGTTGTGGGTGCTACATAAGCATGAGGTGACAAGAGTCCATACATAGCTAGATTCATACTTATGTCCGGGTAGGATTAGATACACATCATGCTTTAAATGCGCTATTTGAATTAATCTTGCTTGTTTAAATTCTTATAATTATAATTGAGATTGAGACTAGAATTAAAATATTGACCGAATGTCACGACCCAAAATCCCGCCATAGGTATCGTGATGGAACCTAGTCTTTAAGACTAGGTAAGTCGGTTACTTGCAACAGTTAAACTAGCCAAGCATGATATTTTTATGCAGAGTGTAAAATAAATACCAAAATAAAGGTGATACAAGTCTACACCGCAATAATCACAACAATCCTCCCAAGACTAGGTAGTACAGAGTCATGAACTCTAAATAAATATATAGAAATGTCTCAAAAACAAAATACAATATTGTTCGGATAACGAATTAACAATACAATCAAAAGGAAAAGGACTCCAAGGGACTGCGACGACCAAGCAAATCTATCTTGAATCCTCGCGATCAAGAAGCTAACTTTGCCTGAGTCTGTTATCTCTAATATCTGGATCTGCACAAAAATATGCAAAAGTATAGTATGAGTACACGACGGTTGGTACCCAATAAGTATCAAGACTAACCTCGATGGAGTAGTGACGAGGTATAAGTCAAGACACCTACTAGACATAATAACCTGTGTAGAATATTAGTATAAATCTAATTATGGAAGCAAGAAATAGTAAACGGCAACAAGGAACAAACACATGATAAAGTAGTAAAGTAATCAGAACACCGTTTAAGTACCAGCGAAACCTAATAAGGAAAACAAATGACAACTAAATAGTCAAGTCGTTCTAACACAAGTTCACAACAAAATTACTCAGAGATACCTCATTTCATAATCACAAGTCACGCATCCTAAATCACCAATCACCTGCTTGTGGCACCTCGTTCCCATATTATAAATCATGATCGCATGGACAACTCACGTGCTAATACCTCAGCCCTCCCGGCATGGTCACAGGCTCACTATCACAATTTTCCTGGCATGCTCATAGGCTCACTATCACAATCCACCCGGCCTGGTCACATACTCAATATCATAATGAAAGGAGATATACAAGAATACATGTGCAAAATCAACGAATGACAAGTTTCATACTCCTGAACTGGTATAACTGAGAAATAAAACTTTTTTTGGCTGATTTTCATTTTACTTTTTTTATTTTTTTTGCTCGAGAACCTCCCAAGCTTCAACGCCGAGGGTTGATCAAGCTCCAACGCCGGTCGACCAAGGCCTTCTTTGCTATCAATGACGAGAATAAGGATCGGGCTGGATGAGCCGATTCATGCGAGTGAGGACCTGTGATATCATCCCAGAGGAGAAAATGTTGTTCCTAGAGAAGTGGAACCCCGATCGTAAGTGAAGTTTTTTCCTAGGAGCCTTTTGTATTCCGTTTTCGCATTGTGTGATGCCTTCACCTTTTTTTGCAGCGGTTTCTTTGATGCCCCATGCGGTCGCCGATCTCGAAGACTGGGTCCGAAAACTAGCTGCGACCTCCTCGTATGACGAGCGTCGATGGCATGACTTGGCGAGGGGCAGATAGGAAGCCAAACACCACGGTAATTGTTTCTCGCAAATTTTTGATGCTTTCCCCTTACTGGAGACGTTACTTCACTCATACCTAATTTTCATTCATATTATCAAGATTGAAATCTTGATTATCCTATGCTCCGACATGATAAGGTATTCAAGAATTACTAAAGAAAAACAAGAAAATCAAGAAACATGTAGAAGCTAAAAGAGAATAGGGAAAAAAGAAGAAGATAGAAATTAAAGATAGATTGAATTCATGAAAAGAGTTTCTTGAATTCAAGATGTTTATTCTTGAAGTTGAATCCTGACAATAACAGTTAGCTAATGAAGAACTAATCGCCGTTGGTAGAGAATTAAAAATATGAGATAGATTGTGAAACCCAACCTTTTTGGGAAAAAAGACAACAATAAGCCTAAACCTTTCTTGAATATCTAGAAGTGATCTAAGATTTCGAAAAGAGTTTAATCTTACCACCTTAAGTTGAGCTTAAAGGTTGATGAATAAATCCAAGAGTAGCTACACAAGAGTGCAAGAAAAATCTCATTATTTTTATTGATAATAGTATTAGTCTAAAAGCAAAGAAGATACAACTTTATATAGAGAGGGGGTCACGAAATTCTATCTAAAAAATAAGAAAATAAAGTCCTAAACTACTTGGGACAACAAGTCCAACTACCTTAGGAAAAGGAAATATACTAGGAAATAAAAACCAAGTCATTCTTGAAAAGTAGTTCCAACAGTCTAAGAAAAAGAAAAAAACAAAACCTTAACTACCTAAGAAAAAATCAATAAGGAATTTTGGAGAGGATTTAGGCGCCTAATTTAGGCCCTCCTTGGTTGGTGCTTGGACCTCAATATACCTCCTCTTGGACTTGGACCATGAAATGGGTGAAGCACTTAGCTAAATCCTCTCCAAAATTCTTGAGCTCTTCTTCCACTATAATAAAACTTCAATCTTTATTGAAAACCAAAAAGTCAACCCCGGGCCTGCACCTCGGATCTCGACAAAACTCACAAAATCTGAATACCCATTTCAGTACGAGTCCAACCATACCAAAATCATTAAATCCCTACCTCAAATCGACCTTCAAATCATCATTTTATGGTTTAGAATTTTTTTACTAAAATCCCCAATTTCTCCAAGTCAAATAACTAATTAAATGATAAAACAAGGATGGAATTATGAGATATAACCAAATCCGAGTTAAGAATACTTACCTCAACCCAAAATATGAAAATCCCCTCAAAAATCACCCAAATCCGAGCTCTCTAACCCAAAAAATGATAAAATAATAAAAGCCCTCGAAATATAGTAAATATAAGTTTGCCCAGGATTTTTCTTCGCGATCGCGGAACAAACTTCGTGATCGCAAAGCACAAATTCACTGCCCAGAGAAAATAATCTACGCATTCATGACACATACCTCGCGAACGCAATGAACAATGAGGCCAACCTTCGCGAACAAGTCCAACACATCACAAACGAGATGAATAATGACACCAGCACACAGCTTCCTTTCGCGAATGCGAAACCAAATACACGAATGCGGACAATAACCAGCTGAACCTTCGCGAGCGCGTATCCACAATCGCGTCCGCGATGAATAAAATTACTCAACTTCCATAAGAACTACGCAATCACGGCTTCATCATCGCGATCGCGAAGAACAACTGAAACACCAGAAAACTAGCAACTCCAAACTTGGGAGAAATGGCTCAAAACTCATCTGAAACACATCGTGGACCCCCGGGTCCCCTTCCAAGCACACAAACCAATAACAAAATATAACATGGACCTACGAGGCCTCAAATCACACCAAACAACATCAAAAATACTAATCTACAACTCATGCCGAAACACATCAAACCAACCCAAAATGATCTCGAATTTTGTATGCGAGTCCCAAATGACACTATGGACCTATAAAAACTTCAAGAACTACAATCCCAGCTAGATATCAACAAAATAAACTCACGGTCAAACAAATCAACCTTCCAAACTTTCATCTATTCAACTTTCACCAAGAAGTATCAAATCAGCCTACGAACCTCCAAATTTAAATTCGGGCATATGTCTAAGTCCAAAATCACCATATGAAGCTATTGGAATAATGAAAACACTATTCTGGAGTCGTCTACAAAAAATTCAAACTCTAGTAAACTCTTATCACTTAAGCTTCTAAAACAAGAATCATTCTTCCAAATCAATCATGAATCGCCCGAAAACCGAAACCAATCATTCACACAAGTCATAATACATAATATAAAGATTCTCAAGACCTTAAACTACCAAAAAGGATGCAAAATCTCAAAACGACCGATCAGGTTGTTACATTCTCCCCCTCTTAAACAAATGTTTGTCCTTAAACGTGCCAAGAACCATTCCGAAGCCATCAAATCACTGAATGAGCTCACATACAATACTCACGGTTGATCCCACGTCACCCTAATCTACATAGGCCCGACAACACCATCTCAACTGAAGATTTCCTTCTATCCATACCGATAAGCCTTAGAAAAAAATTTCAGCATCTGATCATCCTCGAAAGACTCGATCCTCTCACGTATACCATGTATCAACCGCATCCAGCTGCAACAAACCATAAGTATGCTTAGACGGTATAACCACACGCTGCCACTTATCAACCATATGCCAATAGCAACAACTCTGACCATAATAGTTGCCTATAATCAAACCCAACACCGGTAATCAACCTTGTATCAACTAGAACCATTTTCCAAACCTTTTTAACACTTTCAATGATTTAAAAAATATGTAAATATCATAACCACTCACCCAATCAACAAGTCACACCCAATGCAACCTGGGCACATACCTCGCAATCTAAACCCAACAAGCACAACTCGAATATAACTGAATATGAAAAAAGAAACACATGAGAGAACTATCAAACAAGTACAACATGTACAACTCCCCATTAGTATCAAATTACGAATCCATTCTACAAGGGAGAAACATAACACATGAACTAATAACAAGGATCACATCCTAATATAACTCTACCGCGACACGTAGCCCGAACTAACATATCAATCCACATGAAAACATAAGGATCCATCCTCAGCTCTGACTCACAAGTAGAATACACATCACACCAACCGAAAATCTTTCACTCACTCAATTCTGTGGAACAAAACCACAACATGTATCGGACTTCCCATACAAATAGAGCACATAGATCACAAACCATAGCCAAACCATCCATAAATCACATCGAAACCTACTATATTAAGTAACAAAAAGTTCATCACAGTCTCATAGCTCTCAATAGTGAACAATTCAAAATGATAGTCACAGGCTACCACTATAGAATCTCTCAACCAGTGCAAACAGGTAAACATTGTACGTGAATCATGAAACACACATATATATATATATGAAGCAAGATAGGAGGACTCATATAGATAAATAGGACAAGATCAAAATAAGATTGATGCTCCTCTATGACAAACTGAAACCATACTTGTTGCAACATTATCTGGTGCAGCAGCCTCAGCCCTACCAGGGGAAAACATATCAACAGGCTGGGCCTCCCCATCTAAGATGCCCTCTATCTGCTTATCCTCCACCTCCAACTGGCTGTGCAGGTGGAGAAGCAACAGGAATGGATCCCATAGCCTGAGTGTCCTGGTGAAATCCACATCTCCCAAGTCTAAGACAATCGTTCATGATATGTCTAGTATCTCTACACTCTTAACAACCCCCTCTATGGGCATGGTTGGTGGTGCTGAGTCTGTGCTGGATAACTTGAATAACTGTTATAGGAACCCCGCGCAGGAGGTGCACTAAAAGATGACTGCCCCATATGAGTACCCTGAGGTCTCTGACTATATAGAGCACCACCAGTAGTCTAAAGTGCAAACTAGACTGGCCAGTTGACTGAGCCTCCGCAATAATGGGTCAGAGCTGAAGAGTAGAATCCACTGAATCATCTAGAACCTCGAGACCTATTGGCATCCTTATCCTCCCTCTCATCATCCTAAATATGCTATAGCTTTACAGCAATCTCCACAACCTGCTAAAATGGAGTATCAGTCTCCAACTCCCGAGCCATGCTGAATCTAAGACCATAACTAAGCGCCTCGATAAATCTATGGACTCGCTCTCTAATGGTAAAAACCAAAATAGGTGCGTGATGGGATTACTCACTTAACTTGATGGCATATTCTGACACCGTCATAGTGCCCTAATGCAACTGCTCGAAATCTATGCCCCACACATCCTGGAGGGTCTGGGGAACAAACTCTCTCAAAAATATCTTTGAAGATTGAGCTCAAGTAAGTGGGCAACATCAGCTATCCTACCCTCCTCGTAAGCCTGTCAGCACCTATATGCTGTTCTTAAGAGCTGAAATGTAGTAAAGGTTACGCCGCTCACCTCCACAATGCCCATGGTGTAGAGAATATAGTGACACTTGTCCAAAAAACCCTGCGCGTCCTCAGTCACCACGCTACTGTAAGTAGGAGGGTGATACTTCTTGAACCTCTCAAGTCTTAGCTGCTCCTTCTCAGATGCCTCAGGCCTGACCTCATACTGGGTATGATCGACATGAGCCTACTGCTCTAGAGTACGGGCGGCGGGAGTCTGAGTTCCTCCCCTAATCTATATAGTAGTTGGTGCAACTGGTATCAATCCCACCTGAGCCAATGTACCAAACATGCTCAGGAACTACAGTGAAGTATCATAAAGTCTAGGGGTAGAAACAAGCGCCTCCGGTGCCTGTCCCCCAACCGGAGCTACTGGTGGCTCCTTAGCTGCTGCTCTGGCAAATGCTCTACCTGTGGCACGTGCCCCTCCTATTCCTCTACCTCGAACCCGACCACTCATGGCTCTTGCAGGGGGTATGGGTGTCTACTCAACTGATCTAGTAGTGCGTGTCCTCACCATCTATGAGAGAATAGAAATACAAAGGATTAAACTCTGAAATCAACAAATCCACACAATAGGAAGGAAAGAAGTGGGATTTTCCTAACAGTTCCCTATGAACCTAGGGCTCTGATACCAACTTGTCACAACCCGAAATTCTGCCTTAGGTTTCGTGATGGCACATAGTCTTTAAGACTAGGTAAACCAGTTATATGCAACAACTAGACTAGTCATGCATGATATTTTAAAGTAGAGTTTAATATAACTACCGAAATAAAGGTGATACAAGCCTACGCGGCAATAATCACAACAATCCTCCCAAGACTAGGTAGTACAGAGTCACAAACTCTAGATGAATACATAGAAATGTCTCAAAAACAAAATACAATATTGTTCGAATGACGAATTAACAATACAGTCAAAAGGAAAAGGACTCCAAGAGACTGTGAAGACTATGCAACTCTACCCTCATGATCAAGAAGCTAACTCTGCCTGAGTCCGTTATCTCCAATACCTGGATCTACACAAAAATGTGCAGAGGTCTAGTATGAGTACACAACGATCAGTACCCAGTAAGTATCAAGACTAAACTCGGTAGAGTAGTGGCAAGGTACAAGTTAAGACACGTACTAGACGTAATAACCTGTGTAGAATATTAGTATAAAGGTAATAATGGAAGCAAGAAACAGTAAACGACACCAAAGAAAAAACATGTGGTAAAGTAGTAAAGTAATCAGAACACTGTTTAAGTACTAATGAATCCAAATAAGTAAAACAAATGACAACCAAATAGTAAAGCTGTTCTAACACAAGTTCACAACAAAATTACTCCGAGATACCTCATCTCATAATCACAAGTTGCACATCCCAAATCACCAATCACCTACTCGTGGCACCTCATGCCACATTATAAATCACAACCGCATGGATAACTCACGTGCCAACACCTCAGTCTGCCCGGCATGGTCATAAGATCACTATCAAAATCTGTCTGGCATGGTTACAAGCTCACTATCACAATTTGCCCGGCATGGTCACAAGTTTATTATCACAATGAAAACAAATACACAAGAATACATGTGCGAGATCAACGAATGTCAAGTTTCAAACTCCTAGACTGGTATAGCTGGCATGCTACAATGTATGCATATGCGAGTGTACTATTACAATCCAAGTTAGCAAGTAATATCAAAGAAGTCAAGTAGCTCATTGAAAATAACACAACAAGTTCCGTAAGGTGGATGACACATACAAGGAAAATTATACCATCACACGAATATCATCAACATTATGCCCCTAGGCCGTCACATATCATCCTTGACATAGCCACCCTTATCTCTCCGTATTGACAATATCATAATAACCACCCGTATCACTCCGGTCCATCAATAATAGTTAGATGCCATATTTATGCTTTGCATATCAACAATCAAACCACAAAACAAATCCACATGTGCTAGCATCACAACAACTCGACATATCAACTCATTCCACAAGTATCCATGGGCCACAACCTTTCCAAAACAACAGTATCAATATCACCAACACATAGCCCACGGCTCAACCACGATGTGTACAAGAATATCAATAGCAACAAAATGAAACGAGGAAGATAACTCAACAATTTAAAATACTCCATTAAACAACAACTTCAATTAAAATAGGTTAATGGCTTTCAATAACTTCAAATTCAATTAATTGCTTAAGAATAAACTCAATAATGAAGATATTTCCATAAAATGGCAACGTCAAATTCTAGTGTACAACATAAGCTAACAATGAAAGATATGGCATGAAATAGAAACTACGTCTAAATGCATGAGAACAACTCAACAACGAAGGAATATCATGTCATAGCAACTTCAAATAAAATCATTCACCAATAAATGAGCTAACAACTTCAAATAAGCATATAAGGGTAAACTTAACATGGAGGATGTAACATGCTAAGACAACTTCGATTAATGCATAAAAGAAGCCTAGGAGTCTAACCAGTCAAATACCATATATAAGCTCAAATAAGCACTTGTCACCTCGCGTACACGTCGTTCACATAATTCAAATAATACAATCAACCTAAACCCCAAGGGGTAGTTCCCGCACACAACGTTAGGCAAGATACTTACCTCAAAGAAGCTAAATAAATACTCTAAAGAGCCCTTCCCATTTGAAACAACCTCCAGAGGGCTCGAATCTAGACAAAATAATTTAATATCATAAAGAAAATACATAGGAAACAATTCCAAATAATAAAGCTTCGATCTTTAACAAAAACTAAAAAGTCAAAACCCTAAAGGTCAACCCTACGCCCGCACCTTGGACCCGGACAAAACTTACAAAATTCGAACACCCATTCTGATACGAGTCCAACCATACCACTCAAACCGACCTTCAAATCATCATTTTATGTTTTAGAAATTATTTACTAAAATCCCCAATTTTTTAAATCAAATCACTAATTAAATGATAAAACAAGGATGGAGTCATGAAATATAACCAAATCTGAGTCAAGAATAATTACCTCAATCCAAAATGTGAAAATCCCCTCAAAAATCGCGTAAATCCGAGCTCTCTAACCCAAAAGGTGATAAAATAACAAAAGCCTTTGAAATAGAGTAAACATAAGTCTGCCCAGGAGTTCTTCTTCATGATCGCGGAACAAGATTCGAAATCGCGAAGCACAAATTCACTGCCTAGAGAAAAATAAGCTATGCATTTGCGGCACCTACCTCATGAACGCGATGAACAATGAGGCCAACCTTCGCGAACGCATCCAACACATCGCGAATGCGATGAGTAATTACACTAGCCCCCAACTTCCTTACGCGAACGCGCAAGAAAAGACGCGAACGTGGACAACAACCAGCTAAACCTTCGCAAATGTGTATCCACGGTCGCATCCACGATGAAGAAAATCACTCAACTTCCATAATCACTATGCGATTGCAGCTTCATCTTTGTGATCGCGAAGAACAACTGAAACACCAGAAAACCAGCAACTCCAAACTTGGGCTAAATAGCCCAAAACGCATCCAAAACACATTCGGGACCTCGTCCAAGCATACCAACAAATCCTAAAATAAAATACACACCTAGTCGATGCCTCAAATCACACCACACAACATCATAACTATGAAACGCACCTCAATCCAAGCCTAGTGAAATAATGAACTTTCAACTTCTACAACTCACGCCGAAACACATTTTGCATGCTAGTCCCAAATGACACAACAAGCCTTTACCAACTTAAAGAACCATAATCTGAGCCCGATATCAACAAAATAAACTCACGGTCAAACATATCGACCTTCCAAATGTTCAACTATCCAACTTTCGTCAAAAAACACCAAATCAACCTACGAACCTCCAAATCCAAATCTGGACGTATGCTTATGTCCAAAATCACCATACGAAGCTATTGGAATTATCAAAACACCATTCTGGAGCCGTCTACACAAATGTCAAACTCCATTGAACTTTTACCACTTAAGCTTCTAAAATAAGAATCATTCTTCCAAATCATTCCCGAATTGCCCGAAAATCAAAACGGACCATACACCCAAATCATAATATATAATATGAAGATTAGACCTTAAACCACTGAATAGGATGCTAAAGCTCAAAAAGACCAATTGGATCGTTACTCTGAACCTCTTACTTTGAAAATTATAAAATATTAATGAAAGGTAGTTTCGTATCTTCTCGACTCATATGTATTTTTGTGTGTGAGAGAGTTTCTCTATTCATATAGGATCAGGCCATTTGCCTTGGTAGGATTGCAAACTATTCTTATGGGATCGGGTTGTTCACTTCAGCAATATTGTAAAATGAGATCGGGTCGTTCGCCTCGGTAGTGTTGTAAATTACTCTTATGTGATCGAGCCGTTTGCTTTGACAATATTGTGAGATATTAATATGGGATCAAGCGATTCACCTCGGCGATATTGTGTAACACTATTACTATGGGATTGGGCCGTTTGCCTCGGCACACTCATGCATAGTACTTGAGATTTAATTTGGTACTGGTAACAGTTGATTTTTGCCTTCAAGGTCGGTTATGGTATTTTAGTGATTCCATAATAATTCATGTTAAGAAATTTATTTTTAAAGCTTATCTATTAATTGTTACTTATTGTGTTTCATACCTGTCTACTTTATGTATTTTATTATTTTGACCATTAGTAAGTGTCAAGTCAACCCCTCGTCACCACTTCTTCGAGGTTAGACTAGATACTTACTAGGTACCCATACTAAACTTCTGCACTAATTGTGTAGGTATCGAGACAGGTACTTTCAGTAGTCATACAAGTGCGTAGACTCAATACACAAATATTTAGTGGTGAGCTGCCTTCCATTCTTTGACCTGCAACACCCGAAGTCTCCCTCTCATCATATTTATTGTTTTGGTCTATTTTATTTGAGACAATAGTCTTAGTGGTTTTGTATATTCTCTAGATCGCTCATGCACTTGTGACACCATGTTTTGGGGGCTTCCAGGGGCTATTCATAGTTCTACTTATTATTATTATCACTTTATTTTATGTATTATTTGTAATTGGTATTTTGGTATATAAGTACGTATGATTCCATGAGCTCTATATTTAATTCTATTAGTTTAATGGAAGTTCTGATTTTAAAAGTTAAAAAGGACAATTAAATTAGAGGTGCACGTGTTAGCCTACCTAACAACCGTATTGGGTGCCATCACGACATATTATTTGGATTTGGGTTTTGATAGATTGGTATTAGAGCATTAGGTTCACATAGGTCTCACGAGTCATGAGAAGGCCTTGTAAAGTCTTGCAGATCAGTGCGGAGACATCCATACTTATCTACGAGAGGTTATAGGGTGTTTGGAAACTTCTCTTTCCTTATCTCCTCTCATTTAGTTGATGTTGTGATAAGTATCTTTCTCTTATTCTCTCAAATATAGTTAGAACATGCACAATAACTGTACCCGATTGTAGAAGGGTTGCACCCCCGATTGTTAGAGGCAGATGTAGAGGCCGTGGGAGGGCCACAACTCCTACTAGAGGACAAGGGTGACCTAGAGTTTCTCTTATAGTACCGCCAGTAGATCCGGTGAAGGATCCTATTATTGAGGATCAGGATGAGGCACTTGCAGATGAGCCGGCCCCATAAGATTTTATGACCGTACTAGGCTTTCAGGAGGTCATGGAACATATTCTGTATTTCATGGGTACTATGACCCAAACTGGTCTATTTCCAGCAGATTCAGCCATATTTTAGGTGGGAGAGGGAACACAAACCCTTACTACTCACGCTCCAAGGCATGCTAATGCCGTTTCTCAAAACCAGATGCACTACCTACGGGTAGGTCTCAGCCGATTGCAGTAGTTAGACCAGATACAAGACCAGACACGATCATTGAGGAGAAGAAGTTGTTGGACAAATGGACTAGGCTTCAACCTCTTATCTTTAGCAGTGAGAAGTCAGAGGACCCATAGGATTTCATTTACCATTATAGGGAGATGATGCATAATATGGGAGTAGTGGAGTCCAACGGAGAGGACTTCAGCATATTTCAGCTAGAGGGAAAGGCCCTTAGATTGTGGTTGTCTTATCTCCAGAGCAGGCCAATAATTTCACCTCCCTTCACTTGGGATCAGTTTACACATCTTTTCTTTGAGAAGTATATTCCATCTTCAAAAATATAGGAGCTTCGGTATTAGTTTGAGCGGCTCCGACAAGGTCAGGTGTCTATGATCAACTATGAGACGAGATTTACTTACTTGTCTCATCATGCAACTCTCATACTCCCCACAAATATAGAGAGGATGCAAAGGTTATAGCAGGGTTGCACCCTAAGATCTAGGTTTCTACGGCTTGCGAGGCAGAGATGGGGAGTCCATTATTCCATGTGTTAGAGATCACTAGGAGAATCAAGCGTATCCGCAACCAGAGTAGAGAGGTTGCGTTGAGGGATAAACAACCTCGGCATTTGGTGGATTCAGTGGCACCCCGTATGGGGGAAGGAGTCAGTTTATGAGGATCCATCCTAGCAGGTCCATGCATTCAACACCATAACCTACCCGAGGTGCTCCAGCGCAACCCTAATTTAGTGCTATTTCATAGAGTACTTACCGCCCACCAGCTATTCAGGGTTCATCCAATAGGCATTTAGGGGAACACTTAGAATTAGCAGTTCTCCACTCTGAGAGGTTATTTTGAGTGTAGAGAGTTGGGCCACTTGAAGAGGTTTTGTCCTAGACATAGGGGTAAGGAAGTGCAATAGGACCATCGGCCCATGCTTTCCACACCAGCTACCACACTGCACATCCGGCCAGCCAGAGGCAAAGATCAGGTGGGTAGGGGTTTCCCTAGAGATGGAGGCCAGTCAGGTGGCGCTCCAACTAGATTCTATGCCTTCCCAGCAAGACTAGAGGCAGTTTCCTCCAATGCAGTGATCACAAGTATTATTTATGTCTGCTGTAGGGATGCTTCAGTACTATTTGATCCAGGATATACTTATTCTTATGTCTCTTCTCTATTTTCTCCTTATTTGGATATATCTCATGAGTATGTGGGTGTTCCTGTATATGTGTCCACACCTGTAGGCGATTCTACTGTTATGGATTGGGTATACCGATCCTGTGTAGTGACTTTCTATGGTTATGATACCAGAGCGTATCTTCTATTGCTCGATATGATTGACTTCGAGGTTATCCTAGGCATAGATTAGTTGTCTCCATTCCATGCCATTCTCGATTGCCATGCCATGACTGTTACCTTGGCGATGCTTTAGTTGCCTAGATTAGAGTGGACAGGTTCATCTATTAGTACTTCCAGTTGGGCTATTTCTTTCTTGAAGGCTCGACATATGGTCGAGAAGGGTTGTTTGGCCTATTTTGCTATTATTCGGGATACCACTGTTGAGATTCCCACGATAGATTCACTGCTTGTAGTGTGATAGTTTTCAAATGTATTTTCTGCTGATTTGCCAGGTATGCCACTAGATTAGGATATTGATTATCGGGCACCCAACCTATCTCTATTCTACCTTATCGCATGGCTCCGGTGAATATAAAAGAGTTGAAGGAGCAACTGCAGAAGTTGCTCGAGAAGGGATTATCAGGCCGAGTGTGTCGCCTTAGGGTAAACCAGTATTATTTGTGAAGAAAAAGGATGGGAATATGCAGATATACATTTATTATCGCTAGATGAACAAAGTCACCATCAAGAATAAGTACCTATTGCTGAGCATTGATGATTTGTGTTATTAGTTACAAGGTGGTGGAGTGTTCATGAAGATAGACTTGAGATCTGGGTATCATCAGCTAAGAATTCATGCTTCAGATATTTCGAAGATGGCTTTCGGACTAGATATGGGCACTGTGAGTTTCTAGTGATTCCCTTAGGCATGACTAACGCCCTGATAACATTTATGAATTTGATTAATCGGGTTTTCAGGACATATCTTGACTCATTTGTCATTGTATTCATTGATGACATATTGATCTACTCGCGTAGTATGGAAGAGCACCAGAAACATTTGAGGATAGTGCTTCAGACCTTGTGGGAACAAAAGCAATATGATAAATTCTCCAAGTGCGAGTTCTGGCTGGATTCTATGGCTTTATTGGGGCATGTTGTATCAGATGAGGGTATTATGGTGGATCCCAAGAAGTTCAAGGCAGTTCAGAGTTGGCCTTATCCTTCCACAGTGATCAAGATCAGGAGTTTCTTGGGGCTAGCAGTTTATTATCATCGGTTTGTGAAAGGCTTCTCATCTATTGCATCTCCTTCGACTAGATTGACGCAGAAGGGTGCTCAGTTCAGATAGTCCAATGATTGCCAGACTGCATTGACTATAGCACCAGTGTTGTTTTTGCCATCTAGTTTAGGGATGTATACTGTGTAATGCGACTCTTCATGCGTTGGTTTAGGTTGTTTATTGATGTAGGAGGGGTGAGTTATTGCATATGCTTCACGCTAGTTGAAGCCCTACGAGAAGAATTACCTTGTGCACAATTTGGAGTTGGCTGCGATAGTTCATGCTCTCAAAATCTGGAGGTATTATCTTTATGGGGTGTCTTGCGAGGCTTACACTGATCACCGCAATTTGTAGCATTTGTTTAAGCAGAGGGATCTTAATATGAGGAAGCATTGGTGACTTGAGTTACTGAAGGATTATGATATTACCATCCTCTATCATCCAGGGAAGGAGAATGTGGTCGCGGTGCCTTGATCATAAAGGCCGAGAGTATGGGTAGTTTGTCATTCATTTCAGCGGAGGATAGGCCATTGTCTTTGTAAATCCAGTCCTTAGCTAATCGACTTGTGAGGTTGGATATTTTAGAGCCCAGTTGAGTTCTTGCAAGTTTTGTGGCTTAGTCTTCTTTATTCGAGCGGATCAAGACTCGTTAGTATGATGATCCGCACTTGTTGATCGTTAGAGAGACGATTCTACAGGGTGATGCTGGGGAGGTTACTGTTGATTATTATGGTGTTTTACGACTCTAGGGTCACTTATATATTCCTAATGTTGATGGCCTGAAGGGGATGATTCTAGATGAGACACATATTTTGCGGTATTCTATTCATCCAGTGGGACGACCCAAACCGATGTGTCGTGACGAGAGTGGTGAAAATGTAGTTCCATCCTAGGGTTATCTACAGACCGTGTCTAGTAGAGTCTTGTTTATGAGTGTTTTGTGCACCACACTTATAAACAGGAGGCTGCAGGACATATATGATATTATCATCCCTTCTTATCTTAGATCTTGCGATATGAGGATTCATTTTCCTAATGATATGTTATGTTTTCGGCGATGCCCAAGAAGGCTACAGCCACCTAGAAGGGCAAGTCGGTGGCTGATGAGACTACAAATCAAGCGCCATGAGTTACTAAGGGTCGGGGAGAGTCGCATAGTGAGACTCCATCTCATACATCACATATCCTGCCCTTTCCAGAGGAGATCTGAGGGGTACCAGCTCCAACGACTGCTCCAATACCCCCAGCTCCTTAACCAGATGCATCGGGTTAGGAGATGAGAGATGCTATTCAACTATTGACTCGATTAGTGGCCGCACAGTCCCGACGCTAGGAGGTAGGTATTGGTCATGCAGATAGGGCCATCAGTGCGAGGTTTCTTGATTTAATTAATTTGTAGCAGATCCAAACCAGGACCCTCAAGTATTTATCGATAGGATGCAGAGGACTTTGAGGGTATTGAAGGCCACTGCAACTGAGTCAGTTGAGCTACCTTCCTATAGACTTTGGGATGTTGCAATTATTTGGTACGAGTCTTAGGAGCTTTCTAGAGGTGAGGATGCCCTTCTAGTAGTATGGCAGGAGTTTACAAAGGCTTTTCTTTGTCATTATTTGCCACCAGATCTTAGACGGGCCAGAGTTGATAGGTTCTTGACCCTTCGGCAGGGTAATATGAGTGCTTAGGAATACATCCTTCAGTTTGATTATTTGGATAGGTATTCTCCCACTATTGTAGCTAAGATGGAGGATTAGGTTCACCGGTTCATGATGGGGGTTGGAGTCGCACCTGCTTAATGACGGTATGTCCGTCTCACTTCATCTAGGAATTGATATTTCTCGCATTCAGGCATATGCTTAGGGTGTAGAGGAGCGATCATGAGCATGATAGGGGCTAGAGTAAGAGAGCAAGTTCTTCAGGTTCTTCTGGTGAGTTTCGAGGTGGTCAGAGACAACAGTACGCAAGGTATCCAACCCAGCCATTGGCTAGTGCACCCCTTCAGTTTGCCGATAGGAGATTTGATCGTTCCACCTATTCAGGGCCTAGTTAGAGTTCTAGGGCCTCCATTTCTCAGTATAGGGGTGAGTCATATCAGATGAGGCTACCCTTGCCATGATATGCTCAGTATTTTAAGCAGCATGACAGGCAGTGCCTTATGGGGTTGGGTGTTTGTTATACTTGTGGTTATCTAGGCCACGTTATGAGAAATTGTCCGACGAAAGGTGGTGCAGGTATAGTTTAGCTAGCGGGATCTGTAGCTGGTTCGTCATCATCAGTATGCCCCCTGGGCAAGGTTCACAGGCACCAACCGGTTGTGGTAGAGGAAAAAGTAGGGCATCTAGCTCAAGCAGTTCACAGGCACCAACCGGTTGTTACAAGTTTATCAGTCTCCTCATATGATATATATGCATTGATTGATCCAGCTTCCACCTTATCGTATGTCACTCCGTTGGTTGCTAGGAAGTTGGGGATAGAACCTGAGTTGATTAAACCTTTTGAGGTGTCTACACCTGTTTGGGATCTAGTGATAGCTAGATGGGTATATAGAGATTGTATAGTAGTAGTTCATAACCGTTCTATAGTAGAAGACCTCATTAAGCTAGATATGGTAGAATTTTATGTTATAATGGGTATGGACTGGTTGGCTTCTTGTTATGCTAACATTGATTGTAGATCAAATATGGTTCAGTTCCAGTTTCCAGGGGAGCCAGTTCTAGAGTGGAAAGGTAATACTGCATCACCAGGAGGTAGGTTTATTTCCTATATCAAGGCAAGGAAGATGATCAGAAAAGGCTATATTTATCACTTAGTTCGGGCATAGGATGTTAAAGTAGAGTCACCGACCCTTCCGTCTATCCCAGTGGTTAATGAGTTTTTTGATGTTTTTCCCGATGAGCTTCCAGGCCTTCCGCTAGAGTGGGAGATTGAGTTTGCTATTGACACATTACCAGAGAGTCAACCGATATCAATTCCTCCTTATAGAATGGCACCTGCAGAGCTGAGAGTTGAAAGAACAACTAAGGGATTTGCTTGAAAAAGGCTTTATCAAACCCAGTACATCACCGTGGATAGCACCCGTGTTATTTGTGAGAAAGAAAGATGGTTCCTTTCGGATATGTATTGATTACAGACATTTGAATAAGGCGAAGATCAAGAATAAGTACCCGCTACCAATGATTGATGATTTATTTGATCAATTGCAGGGTGCCAGGTGTTTCTCGAAGATAGACTTAAGGTCGGGGTACCATCAGGTAAGGGTAAAAGAGAAAGATATTCCGAAGACAGCATTCAGGACCAAATACGAGCACTTTTGAGTTTCGTGTTATGTCGTTCGGTTTGGCAAATGCCCCAGTAGTATTCATGGACTTGATGAACCATGTGTTAAGACCCTTTCTAGATCTGTTTGTGATTGTATTTATAGATGATATTCTGGTTTATTCTCATTCAGAGGCTGAGCATGCAGATCATTTGCAAACTGTGCTTAAAGTTCTACAAGAAAGGAAGTTGTACGCAATATTCTTTAAATGTGAATTCTGGTTGAATTCTATAGCTTTCCTTGGACATATTATTTCAGATGAGGGTATTTGTGTTGATACACAAAAGATTGAGGCAGTGAAGACTTAGCCTAGGTCCACGATACTGATGGATGTTCGTAGCTTTCTAGGTTTGGTAGGTTATTACAAGAGATTTGTAGAGGGCTTTTCTTCTCTCTCAGCACCATTGACAAAGTTGACTCGGAAGGCAACTAGGTATCAGTTTACTGATGTTTGTGAGCGGAGTTTCCAGGCATTGGAGGACAGATTGACTTCAGCACTGGTTCTGACACTCCCAAAGGGGACCGATGGTTATGCTATCTATTATGCAGCTTCAGGCATTGGATTGGGTTGTGTACTGATGTAGCATGATAAGGTTGTAGCTTATGCTTCTAGACAACTAAGAAAGCACGAGAAGCATTATCTGACCCACAATTTAGAGTTAGTCATGGCGATTCATACACTAAAGATGTGGAGGCCCTATTTGTATGGTATTCATGTTGATATCTATGAAAATCATAAGAGCTTTTAGTATATCTTCAAGCAAAAGGAATTGAATTTACGTCATAGGCGATAGTTGGAGCTACTGAAAGACTATGATGTTGACATTTTATACCATTTAGGGAAGGCGAATGTAGTAGCCGACGCCCTCAACCATAGATCTATGGGTATCCTATCATATTTACAGCTAAAGAAGAGTGAGATAGCCCGCGAGATTCATCAGCTAGCTAGTCTTGGAGTTCGATTACTAGATTCAGGTGATACCAGAGTTACTATTCAGGACACGGCAACATCCTCTTTAGTAACTGAAGTGAAGGAATGCCAGTATGAAGATCTTGTGCTAGCTCATTATAAAGATACATCCCTTCAAAATGAGAAGACACCATTTGATATTACAGGAGATGGAGTCCTCAGATATCAAGGTCGATTATGTATTCCTAATATGGCAGGGCTATGCCAGCAGGTTATGGGAGAAACTCACTATTCTCGTTATTATATTCATCTAGAAGCGACAAAGATTTATCATAATATCAGGGAAGTATACTGGTGGGACAAAATGAAGAAGGATATAGCAGAGTTTGATGCTCAGTGCCCTAATTGTCAGCAGGTTAAGATTGAGCATCAGAAACCCGGTGGATTATTGTAGGCTATAGAGATTCCGACTTGGAAATGGGAAGTAATTAATATGGATTTCATCATAGGCTTACCTCGTACCCAACATAAGTTCGACTCAATATGGCTAATTGTTGATAGACTTACAAAATTAGCCATTTTCTACCTGTCAAGACTGCGTATTCAGTAGAGGATTTTGCAAGGCTTTACATTAAGGAGATGGTACAACTTCATGGTGTCCCTGTATCTATTATCTCAGATAGAGGTTCTCAGTTTATAGCTAATTTCTAGAGGTCCTTCCAAAAAGGACTAGGGACTCAAGTAAGTCTTAGTACATCATTTTATCCCGGACACATGGTCAGGCTGAGCGTACTATTCAGACATTGGAGGATATGTTACGAGCTTGTGTGATAGACTTTAGGGGTAGCAGGGATGATCATCTTCCACTTATTGAGTTCGCATATAATAATAGCTATCATTTCAGCATTCAAATGTATCCACATGAAACTTTTTACGGACGAAAATGTAGGTCACCTATCATATGGTTCGAGGTTGGGGAAACTAAGTTAGTAGGACCAGAGTTGGTACAACAGGCAGTTGAGAAGATTAAGCTTATACAGGAAAGGTTATTAGCAGCTTAGAATCATCAGAAGTCCTTTGCAGATAATCAACGATGAGACTTGGAGTTTTAGGTAGATGACTAGTATTCCTAAAGGTATCACCAATGTAAGACATTATCAAATTCGGTAAGAAAGAAAAGATTAGCCCTCAGTACATTGGACCTTATAAGATCATACGCAGAGTAGGCCAGGTAGCATATGAGTTAGACTTTCCTTCCAACTTGGAGTCAGTACATCTAGTTTTTCATATGCCTATTCTCCGTAAGTGTATCAGAGATCCTTCTAGATTCATTCCAATTGACAATGTTCAGGTCACAGAGCAACTATCATATGAGGAAACTCACATTGCTATACTAGATAGACCGGTTCAGAGATTGAGAACTAAAGACGTATCTTCGGTTAGAGTACTTTGGAGGAATAATAATGTGGAGGAGATGACTTGGAAAGCTGAAGATGACATGAAGTCTAGGTATACTCACTTGTTTCCGCTTCCGAAGGAGGATCGGACTGAGACATCACAGCCTTTAGGTATGTATATGTTACTTGATTCTTATGTTAGTTATTGACATTGGTGTGTGAGGCCAATGGTGTTATTGATGATTGTGGTCCTATGTGGATTTGTATTGTTGGGTTTTCTATCTGACAGGTTGGTAGTGGTACCATTCCAGAGGAGACTCTACCAAAATTTCTATAGATCTCTAGGAGTTTAACATTCGAGGATAATTGTTTCTAAGGGGGGAAGATTGTTGCACCCTGCACATCCCAATGTGACGTATAATGAATATGAGACTTTTCAATCATGATTTAAATGAGTTTAAAGTCATAATATGACTATATATGATGTTTGGATAGAAAATATTATGTTTGGGAAAAATCGAATTTTAGTTGCGGAAAAACCGACTAAGGATTTATCTTGCAACAGAGCTTTTTGAGTAATAAATTTCGTGTGCTATATGGGGTCTTTTTGGGACATATTATTTACCAAATTTAAGGACATGAAATTTAGTTTTCAATGCTATTAACCATTCATTCATACGACATCTGGATAAAAAGATATAAGCGTCGGAAGATGGGCCAATGCTAGGGTGCCAAGCTAGAACCTCTTTGACTTTTCAATAGTTGATATATAGGTCTTAAGTCGTCTCTCTCTTCATTTTTACATAGAACCCGACAAGAGAACACAATAAAATCTATCCTTGAGCTCTCTAATAGGGTTTCAAAGAATATTAGCATCCCGGGTACGAAATCAAGAAGCGATAATATCAGAACGATCCCTACGACGTAAGTATCAATATACCGCCTCTTTTTTCCTTTGTAATTAAAGTTTTGGAAGGTACTTCATAGTTAAGAAAATGTCTAATTTCTGTATTTAAGTGTTTACATATCAAGGAAGGTTGATAAATTGGTTTCCTAATAGTTAGAACTCACATGATGGTGACTGGAAGCCGTGAGTTTGATTTATTCCACTTTTAGTGGACTCTTTTGTAGTCCATTTATGTTGGCATATTGTGCTGTTGATTTATGGAGTTTGGAAGGATAAAAGGGTGTGGAGAAATTCCACATGTGGTTGGGTAGTAGGTTGGTCGCTCGTCGTTACAGTTTCAGGCTAATCGATAACTTGTTGATTGGGTGTGTTATGGTATATTTGGGGTTTTTGTTGTATTGAAGGTCCCAAATTGTAATTAGGTTGATTTTGAATTGCTGATTGTATTGTTTTTGAATCTCGCCTATAGTAGGCTTGAGGGAGCAGTAAAATTAGGGGAAATGGTGCCCGTTTTATTTTAGAATTGAGTTATTGTTTGAGATACGTGATATACTAGCATCATCTAAGTTGTACATGTATTTCTTTGTTATAGGGTTGGCGTGCTAGTTATCATAAGCTTGTTGTTGAGTTGCATTGACGACTTGAGGTATATTACGGCTATCCCTTCATTCTTTTTGGCATGATCCATATGATACAACAAACCGAGCAAGCACACAACTTCCATAAATGATTCTATTCTTAGAAGTACTAGGATTGCCTATATTCTGGATTCCCTATATGTCCTACTATCATATCGTCTGTTCATGGGTCTCATGACATTTCGAGAGATCTTACTAACTTACTTCATTATGCATTTGCATCTATTTATACATGTATATTGACCCATGACCAGATGGCATTATATTACGCGTATAGTATATGTATATGGGATATGGGGAAAGGTTATGGCGTTATATACGCACCACCACCTGATCAGCTTGTATACGTATATGATTTCGCCCATAGAGGATGAAATGATATGATGGGATGCACTCAGAGGCTTGATGATGTTATGTACGCATGTACCTATGAATTATATGACTTTTATACGCATATGCATGAGATTATAAATGTTTCATGATTCACATATCCATTCAGACTTTCAAAGTGAGTCATTTACTCCATGTTTCTTTCATGTTTGTTGTATACTAATTTTATGCCTTACATACCTATTACCTAGGGGCATGTATTTCATACCTGCAGGTGCAGGTAGACAGGCTGACGGTCCCCCATCTTAGGATCCTTGCTCAGCGAGAGGTGGTATGCTGCATTTGATTCGGAGCTGCTATTGAGTTTTGATATGATACTTTTGTATACATATGGGTATGATGGGGCCCAGTCCCGTCCTTTATACAGTTGAACACTCTGTTATAGGTCTGTAGATAGTCATGTATAGTTGGGTAGTTTGTGGCCTTGTCTACTCACCCTACCGTATTCCGTATATATATATATATATGTGTGTGTGTGTGTGTGTGTGTGTGTGTGTGTGTGTGTATGTGTGTGTGTGTATGTGTCTTTTGGGCATATTTTCCCACATATGTTGTTCATATGAATCAGTAGTTTATTTCCAGATGTTATGCATGACCTACACTTATTTCATGTTTATATCTTAGACGTATGCTTAGGGGTGTTTGATAGGTAGAACTCGGGCACTCGTCACGGACCATCATTTTTGGCCGTGACATTCAGGTGCCACAAAGATGTATCGTGACCCGAGGCAGCATTACTGGTGGCATCAGATGAAGGACATAGTGGAGTATGTGGCGAGATGTCTAAATTTCCAACAGGTTAAGTACAAGCACCAGAGGCCAGATGGCTTACCTCAGCAGATGGTTATACTAGAGTGGAAGAGGGAGCGCATCACTTTGGATTTCGTGGTTGGTTTGTTGTGGATATTTTGATGTCGTTTGGGTCATTGTTGATAGGTTGACCAAGTCTGCACATTTTATTCTGGTGTTGACTATATACATTTCAAAGAGGCTGGCACAAATTTATATTCAAGAGATCGTCCGATTTCACGTCATGCCTATTTTCGTCATTTTAGATAGAGGTTCTCAATTCACTTTACACTTTTGGAGAGTTGTACATAGTGAGTTGGCTACCCAGGTTGAGCTTAGCATGGACTTTCATCTGCAGACTGGCTGGCAGTCGGAGCGGACAGTTTAGATTTTGGAGGATATGCTCAGAGCATGTGTGATTGACTTTGGAGGACAGTGGGATCGGTTCTTATCGTTGACTGAGTTTGCTTATAATAACAGTTATTAGTCCAGTATTGAGATCGCTCCATTTGAGGGCTGTATGGTTGGCCATGTTGTTCCCCCATCTGTTGGTTTGAGACTGACGAGGCTAGGTTATATGGTACTGATTTGGTAAAGGATGTCTTGGATAAGGTAAAGTTGATTCAGGAGTGACTTCACACAGCATAGTCCAGGAAGAAGAGTTACGCGAATCAGAAGGCATGTGATTTGTCGTTCATTGTTGCAAGAAGGTTCTCTTGAAATCTCGCTAATGAAGGGTATCATGAGGTTCGAAAGGAGGGGGAAGAGTGAGTCCTAAGTTAATCGGTCCATTCGAGGTGTTGGTGCGAGTTGGAGAGATTGCATACAAGCTTACTTTACCTCTTAGCCTATCAGGAGTTTATTTGGTATTCCACGTGTCAATGCTCTGGAGGTACCATACCGAGAGTTCACATGTGTTGGATTACAGTACAATTCAGCTAGATGAGAGCTTGAGTTATGAGGAGGAGCAAGTTGCAATTGTTGACAGGCACATCCGTAAGTTGAGGTATAAGAATATTTTAGTAGTAAAGGTCCAGTGGAGGGGTTAACAAGTTGAGGATCCGACTTGGGAGATCGAGGAGTACATGTGGAGAAGATATCCATACTTATTCAGCACTTCAAGTATAATTCTAAACCCTTTTCGAGGATGAATTTTTGTTTAAAAGGTGGAGAATATAACGACCCGATCGATCATTTTACTTTCAAGATTCCTATTCCTCTATTTAAGACTTTCCATATGTGCTTTTACGTTGTATGACTTGCTGGGATGGTTGAATTCGGTGTTGGAAGGGTTTGGGTTGAATTTAGAACACTTAGTTCCATAATAGTGGCCTAAGGTGGCCAAGTTTGACTTGAATCAACACTTTGAGTAAAAGGCCTCGGAATTGGAATTTGAAGGTTCTAATAAGTTCGTATGAGGATTTTAGACCAGGGCATATGTTCAGATAAGGTTTCGGGTCTACTGGGAGCATTTCAGCGCTTATTGTTGAAAGTTGGTGTCTTGAACATTTTAGAGTTTTCTAAGTTTGATTTGAAGTAGACTTTGGTTCTATAAATGTCTGTTTAGGATTTCAAGCCTTGGAATAGGTTCGTATTGTGGTTTGTGACTTGTGCATAAATTTGGCATCATTATGGGTTGTTTAATTATGGTTCGTCGCATTCCGAGTTGGTTGAAATGAGTTTGAAGTTTAAAAGTTGATTCATTTGTTATTGAGATACGGTTCTTGGTTTTGATGTTATTTTACATGTTTTGAGACTTCAAGTAGGTCCGTAGTATGTTTATGGACTTGATGGTACATTTAGACGGGTTCCTGGGTGACTCGGGTGAGTTTTGAACCACCTGGAGAAAAGTTGAAGTTGACAGAAATTGTTGGTTTGCTGGTGTGCTTCCCGATCGCAAAGGTAGTCCCGCAATCGCGAAGAAGGATAGAGGGGCCCCAAGGTTTTTCTCTTCATGAATGTGATGTAGCACCTGGCTCCTCTTCGCGAACGTGGAGCCAACCTCGGGAACGCAAAAAAGGATGAGGTGGTTGGGCCTGGAAAGCTATTGGCCTTCGCGAACGCGGATGAGGGACCTCGAACACAGAGGGATGGGGCTGTTGGTCATCGCGAACGCGACCCAATTTTCGCGAACACATAGTAAGGAGTTGGGCTGAGCCAATTTGTCCTTCGCTATTGCGAGGGACTTTTCGTGATCGCGGAGAAGCACCACCTAGGCAGATCGCATTTTATTTCGAGACTTAACCCATTTCTCCCACATTTTCTCTTGGGTTGGACGAATTTGAGAGCTCCTTTGCGGAGGACTTTCATCAAACATCATAAGGTAAATTGTGTTTTCTACTAATTATGAGTTAAATACATGATTTATGGGTAGATTTTAATATATAAATTGTGGAATTTTGGGATTTTGTTGAAGAACCTAAGGTTTGGTAAAAATGAGATTTAACCACGAAATTGATTATGGGATTGAGAATAAATTATATATTTGAGTTCGTAATGTTATGAATAACATTTATCTTCAAAAAAATTCGGAATCCAACATGTGGTTGACTTTTGTTGACTTTTCGAGCGGAGTTGGGAAATTAATCTAAGAATTAAATTATGACCTTTTTAGCATATATTGATTGGTTTGCATAATCTTTGGCTAGTTTGGATTGAACAGTATCGATTTAAGGCAACTAGTGAGGTTGGAGAACCGAGTGGTGAACTTGGAAGTAAGTTAAGTTTCTTGCCTAATCTTATAAAAGGGAATTATCACCGTAGGTGTATTAAATGTTGTGTGCTACTTGTTATGGGTGCTACTTACCCACGAGGTGACGAGAGTCCATACGTAGTTAATTCATGCTTATATCCAGGTAGAATTAGATACACATCATGCTTTATATATGCTATTTGAATTAATCTTGTTTGTTTAAATTCTTAAATATATGACTGAGATTGAGATTAGAATTAAAATATTGACCGAACCTCTCACTTTGAAAATTGTGAAATATTAATGAACGGTAGTTCCGTGTCTTCTCAACTCATATGTATTTTTGTGAGTGAGAGAGTTTCTCTATTCTTATGATATCAGATCTTTTGCCTTAGCTGGGATCGGATCGCTCGCCTCGGCAGTGTTGTAAAATATTCTTATGGGATTGAGTTGTTCGCCTCAATAGTGTTTTAAATTACTCTTATAGGACCAGATCATTTACCTTGGCAGTATTGTGAGTTATTCTTATGTGAACGGGCTGTTCGCCTTGGCATACTCGTGCGTATTACTTGAGATTTGATTTGGTACTGGTATGAGTTGATTTTTGCATCCGAGACGGTTATGGTATTTTAGTGATTTCATAATAATTCATGTTCGAAAATTTATTTTTAAAGCTTATCTGTTTCATTGTTACTTGTTGGTAGGGGTGTTCATAAAAACCCGAACCAAACAGAACCAAATCGGCCAAAAATATTGATACTTTTTAGTTTGGTTTGATTTTGGTTTTGAATTTTAAAAACCGATTCAATTTGGTTTGGTTTTGGATTTAATAAAAAAATAACCGAACCAAAATGATTATAGGAGTAGCTATTTCAAATTTACTATTACACACACACACACACATAATAACTGAACTGAACTGATTATGTGGGTTAGGCTTACCTGGACAAGTTTACCAAGATCTTCCTTGTTCAGTTCAGTGGTGCACCTTCTGAGGACCCACATAATTATCTTGACTGCTGCCATGAGGTTCTACGGAACATGGGGATAGTGGAGACCAATGGGGTCGATTTTGCTATGTTCCAAATGATGGGTTCCGCCAAGAGATGGTGGAAGGACTTTGTATCGACCAGACCACTTTGGTTTCTTGCTCTTACTTGGGACCAGTTCTCTCAAATATTTCTTGAGAAGTTCCTTCCTATCACATTGTGAGACGACTATCGGAGGCAGTTTGACGTCTTTAGTAGGAGAGTATGTCTGTCACTCAGTACGAGACATGATTTGTGGATTTGGCCCATCATGCTATTCTTCTACTTCCTATCGAGAGAGATAGAGAGGGGGTGAGGAGGTTTATTGAGGGACTTGCTCAGCCTATCAAGTTGAAGATGGCCAAAGAGACTAGGAGTGAGATTTCTTTTCAAACAGCTACAAATGTTGCTAGGCCAGTCGAGATGGTTCTAGCAAAGGGGGGGAGGTCAAGGATCTAACAAGAGGCCTCGTCATTCTGGTGGATTCAGTGGTGCCTCATGAGGAAGCAGGTGTACTTTTGGTAGAGGCCATCCTCCCAAGCCGTTTCATTCAGTGCTATAGGCATCCCACAGTATATAAGGTGGTCGTGGCTCTCATATGCCTAAATGCCATCAGCTAGCCTACAGTGCATCGTAAGCTCCTATTAGTGCACCTCCGCTCCAAAGTTTTTAGGGTGGTTACTCAGGCCAACATGGTCAGTTTCAGGGTCAGCAGCCACAACAGCCAAGGTCCTGATATACTTGTGGTGATCCGAGGCACATTGCTAGATTTTGCCCTCAAGCATCTAGCAGTTCTCAGCATCAGGGTTCTCTTGGCATGGTCCTGGCACCAGGTTCTTCACTGCTTGCTCAGCCAACTAGAGGTAGGGGTCAGGCAGCTAGAGGTGGAGGTCAAGCCACTAGAGGTGAATGTTTGGCTACCAAAGGTAGAGGCCAGCCAGCCAAGGCCCGTTCTCGAGATATAGTTCAGAGTGGTGGGGCCAGCCTTGATGCTATGCCTTTCCAGCCAGGCCTGAGGCTAAGTCATTTGACGTGGTTACCACAGGTATGGTTTCAGTTTGTAGTAGAGATTCCTCAGTTCTATTTAATCCGGGTTCCACTTATTCCTACATATCATCCTGTTTTGCTTCATATCTAGTTGTACCTCATGATTCTTTGAGTGCTCCTGTGTATGCGTTCATACCCGTGGGTGATGCTATTATTGTAGATCGTGTTTATCGTTCATGTGTGGTTACCATTGGGAGCCTTGGGACTTGAGTAGATCTCATACTTCTCGATATGGTTAATTTTGATGTCATTTTGGGTATGGATTGGATGTCACCTTTTCATGCTATATTGGATTGTCATGCCAAGACAGTGACCTTAGCCTTGCCGGGGTTGCCTCGATTAGAGTGGAGATGGACTCCTGGCCAATATACTAGCTGGGTTATCTCTTATGTGAAGTATCAGCATATGGTCGAGACTAGCTTATTTAGCTTATTTAGCTTATGTCCGCGACTCTAGTGCGGAGGTTCCTTCCATGGATTCAATACCGATAGTTCGTAAGTTTCCAGCGGTGTTTCCCGAGACCTTCCAGGGATGCCACCCGACAGAGACATCGACTTCTATATTAATTTGGTCCAGCCAGAACTGAAAGAATTGAAGGAGAAGTTGCAAGATTTGCTTGATAAGGGCTTCATTAGACCTAGTGTCTCGCCCTGGGGTGCGCCCGTGTTGTTTGTGAAGAAGAAGGATGGATTGATGAGGATGTACATAGATTATCGGCAGTTGAACAAAGTCACCATCAAGAACAAGTATCCATTGCCAAGAATTGATGACTTATTTGATCAGCTTCTGGCTACCATCAATTGAGGATTAGGGCATCCGATGTCCCTAAGACAACTTTTCGAACTTGGTATGGCATTATGAGTTTCTAGTGATGTCATTTGGGTTGACAAATGCCCCAACAACATTTATGGATTTGATGAACCAGGTTTTCTAGCCCTATTTGGATTCCTTTGTGATTGTGTTTATTGATGATATCTTGATCTACTCCCGCAGTCGAGAGGAGCATGAGCAGCATCTTCGGATCGTTCTTCAGACACTAAGAGACAGCCAGTTATATGCTAAGTTTTCAAAATGTAAGTTTTGGTTGAGCTCAGTCGCTTTCTTGGGGCACGTTGTGTCGGCAGAGGGTATTCAAGTAGACCCTAAGAAGATTGAAGCAGTTGAGAACATGCCTAGACCTACTTCAGCTACAGAGATCCAGAGTTTCTTGGGTTTGGCAGGTTATCACCATTGGTTTGGGGAGGGGTTCTCATCTATAGCAACCCCGTTAACCAGGTTGACCTAGAAGGGTTACCCTTTCTGATGGTCGAACGAGTGTGAGGCGAGCTTTCAAAAGCTCAAGACTGCTTTAACTACGGCGCTGGTGTTGGTGTTGCCCACAGGTTCAGGATCTTATATGGTATATTGTGATGCATCTCGTATTTGACTTGGTGCGGTATTGATGCATGGTGGCAGGGTGATTGCATATATGTCGCGGCAGTTGAAGGTTCACGAGAAGAATTACCTTGTTCATGACTTAGAGCTAGTAGCCATTGTTCTTGTGCTGAAGATTTGGAGGCACTATCTTTTTGGTGTGTCATGTGAGGTATTCACGGATCATCAGAGTTTGCAGTACTTGTTCAAACAAAAGAAGCTTAATTTAAGGTAGAGACGGTGGTTGGAGCTATTGAAAGACTATGATATCACCATCTTGTATCATTCCGGGAAGGACAATATGGTGGCCGATGCCTTGAGTAGGAAGTTAGTGAGTATGGGAAGCCTTGCGTACATTCTAGTCGGTGAGAGACCGCTTGTATTAGATTTTCAGGCTTTCGCCAATCAGTTCGTGAGGTTGGATGTTTCCGAGCCCATTCGTGTTCTAGCTTGTACAGTCGCTAGGTCTTTATTGTTTGAGCGCATCAAGGAGTGGAAGTATGATGACCCTTATTTGCTTGTCCTTAGGGACACGGTGTGGCACAGTGATGCCAAGCAGGTTACAGTTGGAGATGATGGAGTTTTGAGGATGCACGGTGCTCATCAGTTGATTCTAGACAAGGCCCACAATTCCTAGAATTCTATTCATTCGGGCGTCGCCAAGATGTATCAGGACTTGTGGCAGTATTATTGGTGGATGGGAATGAAGAAGGATATAGTTGCATATGTAGCTCAGTGTCTAAATTATCAGCAGGTAAAGTATGAGCATCGGAGACCTGGTGGTTTGGTTTAGAAGTTAGAGATTCCTGAGTGAAAGTGGGAGCGTATCACTATGGATTTCGTTGTTAGACTCCTGCGGAGTGAGAAAAAGTTTGATCCATTTTGGGTTATTATGGACAGGCTGACCAAGTCAGTGCATTTTATTCCTGTGGCAGTTACCTATTCTTCAGAGCGGTTGGCAGAGATTTATATTCGCGAGATCGTTCTCCTTCACGGTGTGCCCGTGTCTATCATTTCTGATTGAGGTACGTAGTTTACCTTGCATTTCTGGAGGGAAGTACAGTGTGAGTTGGTCATGTTGGTTGAGTTGAGAACAACATTTCATCCTCAAATGGACGGACAGTCCGAGTGCACTATTCAGATATTGGAGGATATGATCCGCGCTTGTGTTATTGACTTCAGAGGCTCTTGGGATCAGTTCTTTCCACTTGCGGAGTTTGCCTACAATAACAGCTACCAGTAGAGCATTTAGATGGCTCCCTATGAGGCATTATATGGTAGGCAGTGTTGATTGCCAATTGGGTAGATCGAGTCGGGGGAGGCTCGGTTATTGGGTACATATTTGGTACAAGTGTAACAACCCAACTTTCCCTCCATTTGGGTATCGTGATGGCACCTAGTCTTAGGGACTAGGTAAGCCTAACTCATATTGAAATACCACAATAATAAATGAAATTTAACAGTCTTGAAGCATAAATCTATACAAAATTAATAATTTCCAAAATTCGGTAGTACAAGTCATAAGTTCTACAGAGTTATCTACCCTTTCTAAATATAATTGTTCAGAAAAGAGTGAAAATAGTTGAATACAAGTAAGAAGGTGACTCTGAAGCCTGCGAACGCAGCACCAGATTTACCTTGAGTCTCCTTAGCAATGATCTGCACAGCTACTAATGATCGATACCTGGATCTGCACAACAAAAATGAACAAAAGATTAGCATGAGCATACCACAATAGTACCCAGTAAGTATCAAGACTAACCTCAGTAGAGTAGTGACAAGGAACAGTCAAGACACCTACCGGTCTAATAAACTGTTCAAATATAGGAATAACGGAACATGATGTATATATAAAGACTACACGAAATGGCTAACAATACTACAATCTCAATAAGGGAAAAAACATCAAGTAACAACGGAAATACTAAAATAATGACATAGAAGAGCGACCGAAAACACAAACCCAAATCCTAAATTCACAATACAGTAAAGGTAAGCAATAACTCAGATCCTACGGCAGTGTTCACATCAGGTGTTATCCAACAATTTCCATGAAGTACCAAATCTCGGGCAAATTGCAGCTCACAAGTCCCACTACCTGAAATCTAACACTTGCCATCTTGTGCCCCCATCACACCTTATGGTCATGCTGACAACTCACTTGCTAACTAGAGCCAGTCTCACATATATAACAAGTAAACAAGAGTGTGCATCTATACTCAGCAAAATCAGGAGGACTTCATAACCAATAGGAGTGTTCAACTACGTATATGCTTGTGCAAGTGCTTTAACATAGTTCCTACCAGCTAATCAGCATAAGGAAAAGAACGGACATCACATAAGATGTTTCCTCACAACTTCGACGAGATAAAGCTCATACAGGTAAGCGTACCACAACACAATATCAAACAACAAGAATTCCCCCAGGCTATCACAAATCATCACAATCAATCCCTGGCATATCCCACCTTGTCTCGCCACGTGTGAAAATAATAAAATAATAAGTGCTCGCCTTGTTTCGCCACACGTGCATCATAATGTTCCCACCTTGTCTCGCCAAATGAGCAACCCACATATAAGCATACATATATACATACCCCGCCTTGTCACGCCGCATGTGCAATATATCAATAGTAGCAATAGCACGGCAGAAACCTCGTGCAACCCCATAACAACAACCGCACAGTAGAAACCTCGTGCATCACAATATCAACAACCACACGGCAGAAACCTCGTGCACCACCACAGTAAGTACAACATCAACAATGACAATATATACAAGAACACGACAAGTAATTCAACTCAAGAACTTTCGATCACAAGGAGACAGTAAAACTAGCTCACAACGAATAACCACAATAGAGAATACTAAGTGTAATAAGAACTGCTCAGCAAGGGAGAAAATAATATGAAGCAACGATCTCATAATATGTAATTCAACAACTAGGAATCTAACACAAATCAAATAATTCCAAATAAGGAAATGCCAACTAAATATAGGATATCTAAACTTCTTTTAAGGTTGTGCAATTTACGAAGAACATACAACAATTTCAATTAAGGATGAGCAGCGAGAAGATAATCATAACCTCAATTAAGACTAAACAATTACAGGGGAGATAATAATGATTTCCAATAAAGATGAGTAGTGATAGAATGACAATAGAAGAGGTAAAAATCTTCTGTTAAGCAAAATAAGAATCAAATAGGCAATAAGAATGAATCATAAGAAATTAATTCCAATTAGAGCATGTAGAAGTGAAACAAGTAAGTGGAAAACTCAAGCATATCAAGTACGCATTCATACACAGTGAATATAAGGACCTAAGAATCCTAAAAGGATAATTTTTTCACAAATAAGTCCGAGCACGCACTCGTCACCTCGCGTACACGAACTACAATCAACATAGCAGACTCAAATCCTAAGGGGAAGTCCCCCACACAAGGTTAAGCAAGATACTTACCTCAAAGACGACAAATTGAAACTCTAAAATGCACTTCTCGGGTGAAAAGACCTCCAGACGACTCTAATCTAACCAAATTAACTTCAAAGCACAACTAAAACACATAAGAAACTATTTCGGATTATAAAGTCTCAATATTTAACGAAATCCAAAAATGAGTCCAAAAGTTGAGCCCCCAGGCCTGCACCTCGGAACCCGGCAAATTTTACAAAAACCGAATGTCCATTTCGATACGAGTTCAACCATATAAAATTTATCAATTTCTGATACCATTTGGTCCCTCAAATCATGATATTTCATTTTAGGAATTTTCTTCAAAAATCAACATTTTTCCCAACCCAAAACAAAAATTAAATGATGAAAATGAAGATAAAATCATGGAATATGTTAGATTCTAGGTGAAGAACACTTACCCAATCGATTTGTGTGAAAAAGCCCTCAAAGAATCGCTCAAAACTGAGCTCCACAAGTCAAGATATGAATAAAATGGTCTAACCCTCGATTTGGGAATAAATTCTGCCTGCCCATGGGTTGTTCTTCGCGTTCACGACCCTTCTCTCGCGTTCGCGATGGCCAAATTCCTCGTCAGTGATTTCCAAACTCATTCCAGACAACCCTTAGTATAATGGCCATAACGTTTTTCACACAACTCCAAATGACAAATGGTTTGATGTTCTGCAAACTAGACACCAAGGGCTATAATTTCATAGGTTTCTCATTTCCTGAGTCATTACATATTGCGAGGGATAAGCTTCCAAAGTCAACCCTGTGCAGCAAAGATTTTCGAACTCTCCCCAGACAGCCTATAGTGTAACTACCATAACGTTTTGTACACAAATTTAAATGCCAATTAATTTACGTTTCTGAAAACTAGACACAAAGAGCTACAACTTTCATTTTTGGATCATCTTCAAATTTCTTATAGATTGTGAGATATGAGCCTCCGAAGTCAGACCTGTGCAACCAAGATTTCCTATTTCGCGAACGCGAGAGACTCTTCGTGAATGCGAAGAAGAAACTTCTAGAAGCCAAATTCTTCTTCGTGAATGCGAAGAACAACACCAGATATCAAATAATCAGCATGCAAAGTAGCCCAAAATGATCCGAAAGACACCCGAAACACATCCAAGTCCTCCAGAACCCCGTCTAAACATACAAACAAGTCATATAACCTAACACGGACTCGCTCGAGTTCCCAAATCATATCAAACAATGCTGAAATGACGAATCACACCATGAATCGAACTATGAACTTTCAAATCTTCCAATTTCGAAAACTTGTATCGAAACTAATCAAATCAACCCGGAATGACGCCAAATTTTGTAGACAATTCCAAAATGACATAACGGAGCTGATCCAACTCTCAGAATCGCATTCCGACCCCGATATCACAAAAGCCAAATATGGGTCAAACTTCTCTGCTTTCTAAACTTCAACTTTTCCAACTTTCGCCGAAACGCCTCAAATTACCCTACGGACCTCCAAATACGAATCTGGATGCATGCCTAAGTCCAAAATCACCATACGAAGCTGTTGAGATCACCCAAAACCCATTCCGGGGTTGTTTATTCAGAAGTCCAATTCCGGTCAAATTCTCACCGTTTAAACTTCGAAAACTAGATTCCTCTTCCAATTAGACTTTGAATCATCCGTTAACTGAGTCCAACCATACACGCAAGTCGATACCCATATTATGAAGTTGTTCTAGACCTTATGCCGCCAAACGAAGCTTAATTTCTCAAAATAACCGGCCAAGTCATTACATCCTCCCCCTCTTAAAACCAACGTTCGTCCTCGAACGTGCCAAGATTCGCCTCGAAGTCCTCAAGTTACTGAGTGCACACTTCCAACATACACCCGCGGGTGATCCCACATCACCCCAATCCATGTAAATCTGCCGACACCATCTCTATTGAAATTTAGCCTTTCTAGTAATACCAATAAGCCTTAGAACCAGAATTTTCACCTTCCATCCATTTCCAAAAGACCCGATTCTAAATCCATACCCGGTATTAGTCTCAACCAACTACATCAATTCATGACAATGCCTATATAGTACAACCTTACAACATGAAACATCATACATAAGCCCACAGTAACATTTCTGATCACAATATTCGCTCGAAATCAAATTCAGCACCGGCCATAAGCCTCATATTCAATAGGAACCCGTTTCAAACCTCCACAACACTAGTGATGATACAATAAACATAAAAGCCACATAACTAAACACCCGAATCACCAAATCTCAGCTAATACCAATGGGCACAAACCCCACAAGCTAAAACTCAAGAAGCACAGAACGAAAATGATTGAATATGGAAAGGGAAACACATAAGGGAACTATCAAACAAGCCCGACAAGCACAAATTTTTCTATCAATACTAATCTACAAAACAATCTAACAAGAAATAATTAAATAATATAAAAGAATCACAAGGATCTCATACTGATATAACTCCCACCGGTACACAGCCCGATCTCAATACATCAAATCACATGAAATCACGAGGGTCCCGCCCTCCACTCTTAATCACAAGTAGGGTGTACATCAAACCAACTGAAACCTTTCACTAGATCAGTTTTGTCAACAAAAGTTACAACACATACTGGCTCCCACACCTGTGGAGCATAAAAACCATAGCTCGTAGCTAAAAAATACTCAGAAATCACATCAAACCTACCAAAATGGACAATAGGAATGTACTACTAGTCTCTTAACTCTCGATAATGACTAAAAACAGATGATAGACATGGCTATCACTCATAGAACCTCCCAACAGGGTAATCACATAACCAGAGTGATAATCATGAAACACACCCATAAGTGGAGCAACAAATAGGGGAACTCACCCCGATAAGCAAAACAGTAATAAACAATGGATGGTTCTCCTGAAATCATACCTAAATAACATTCAGCTGGTGTAGCGACCTTAAGCCTACTATATGAAACATATCAACGAGTCGGGCCTCCCCCTCTTGGGCGCCCTCTACTCGCCTAAATACCTCACTGTGGCACATCGGCTCGAAGTCTGGGACAATATCTCACTATATGGCTAGTATCTCCACATTCAAAGCAACCTCTCTACTGACGAGGCCATGGGAACTGTGCGGTAGGGGTACTCCGAGACCCATGAACACCTGAGTCACTATGCAAAGCCTGAAGCACGAACTGAACTGGCTGACTCTCAAAACCTCTACCATGTCTCACCCTGCCTCCAAAATAAGGACCAGCTAATCTCCCCTATCTACGAGGCCTCCTCGCCTCCTCAAAATCTCTCTCCTGATCTTGTCTACCCTCTCTCTCATGGCCCCGCCTATCCTCTCTCTCTCCTGGCCTCACCTGACCTCTCTCTCTCTCGAGCCAGCATGCCCTCCACCCTCCCAGCAATACTCATGGTCTATTGATACGAAATATCTATCTCCAACTCCCGAGCCATGCTAGTCCTGATGTTGGGATGGTGTCCCTCAATGAACCGGCGGACCCTCTCCCGAACAGTAGAAACCAAAATCGCCGCATGTCTATCCAAATCATTAAATCTTACGGCGTACTCTGATACTGACATAGTGCCCTGGCATAGCTGCTCAAACTCCACATGCCATGCATCCCAGAGGGAATGAGGTATGAACTCTCTCAAAAACATCTCTGAAAATTGAACCCATGTAAGTGAAACTAACTCGGTCGGGCTACCCAACTCATATGCCCGCCACCACTGATAAGCCACTCCCCTAAGCTGGAACGTAGTAAAAGCAACCCCACTCATCTCAACAATACCCATAGTGTGGAGAATGCGATGGCACTTCTCCAGAAAACCCTGTGCACTCTCTGAAGCCAAACCACTGAAGGTAGGAGGGTCATACTTCTTGTACCTCTCAAGCCTAAGCTGCTCTTCTTCAGATGCTGCTTCCCTGACTACGGGCTGAACTGGAACCATAGGTTGTGCTGCCATAATGCCTGGAACCTAACCAACATGAACTTGCTACTCTGAAGTGTAGGCAGCGGGAGTTTGACTACCTCCCCCGGTTTGTGAAGTAGCTGGTGTAGCCGGAATCAACCCCGCCTGAGCCAATGTACCAAACATGCTTAAGAACTGTGCTAATGTCTCATAAAGTTTGGGGGTAACAGCAGGCGCCTCAAGTACCTGCCCCCCAATTGGAGCTACTGGCGGCTCCTCAACAGTTGCTCTGGTAAGTGCTCTAGCTGTGGCATGTAATCCTCGTCGGCCTTTATCTCTGCCTCCAGCGACACCTGCTCCAGAAGCAGTGTCATCGGTAACTATAGCACGTGTTCTCACCATCTGTGAGAGAATGGAAAGATAATAGTTCAAACACCGAGATCAATAAGCTCGCACGATAGGAATAAAAGAAGTGAGATTGTCCTAATAGTTCTGTAGCCTCTCGAAGATAAGTACAGATGTCTCCGTACCGATCCACGTGACTCTACTAAACTCTCTTATGACTCGTAGTACCTATGAACCTAGAGTTCAGATACCAACTTGTCACGAACCAACTTTCCCTACGTTTAGGTATCGTGATGGCACCTAGTCTTACGGACTAAGTAAGCCTAACTCATACTAAAATACCACAATAATAAATGAAATTTAACAGGCTTGAAGCAGAAATCTCTACAAAATTTATAATTCCCAAAATCCGGTAGTACAAGTCATAAGCTCTACAAAGTTAGCTACCACTTCTAAATATAACTGTTCAGAAAAGAGTGAAAACATTTGAATACAACTAAGAAGGTGAATCCGAAGCCTGCGAACGCAGCAGCAGGTTTACCTTGAGTCTCCTCAGTAATGATTCGCACAGCTACTAATGATCGATACCTAGATCTGCACAACAAAAATGTGCAGAAGAGTAGCATGAGCACACCACAACTGCACCTAGTAAGTATCAAGACTAACCTCGGTGGAGAAGTGATGAGGAATAGTCAAGACACCTACCGGTCTAATAAACTGTACAAATATAGGAACAACAGAACATGATGTATATATAAAGACTACACGAAATGGCTAACAATACTACAATCACAATAAGGGAAGAAAACAGCAAGTAACAACGAATATACTAAAATAATGATATAGAAGAGCGAGCAAAAATACAAACCCAAATCCTAAATTCACAATACAACAAAGGTAAGCAATAACTCAGATCCTACGACAGTGTTCACATCAGGTGTTATCAAACAATTTCCACGAAGTACCAAATCTCGGACAAATTATAGCTCACAAGTCCCACTACTTGAAATCTAACACTTGGCATCTTGTGCCCCCATCACACCTCATGGTCATGCTGACAACTCACTTGCTAACTAGAGCCACTCTCACATATATAACAAGTAAACAAGGGTGTGCATCTATACTCAGCAAAATCAGGAGAACTTCACATCCAATAGGAGTGTTCAACTACGTGTATGCTTGTGCAAGTGCTTTAACATAGTTCCTACCATATAATAAGCATAAGGAAAAGAACGGACATCATGTAAGATGCTTCCTCACAACTTCCACGAGATAAAGCTCATACAGGTAAGCGTACCACAACACAATATCAAACAATAAGAATGCCCCGAGTCCATTGTCGTGCCCCCTTTTTCCCTCGTCTTTTTTGATGGGGGGAATAGGTCCGGGTTTCGACATTCACGGGGTGTAATTACTCATTTCCTTTTGGGAATTGGGTATTTGAAGAGTCGCCACCTAATGGGTTATGGTGCGTTAGGGCACCTAGAGTGATTAACTCTGAGTTAGCTTGCATTACCAGAGATTAGAGTAAGGGCTCGAAGTAACCTCGAGGGGAAGATGTTAGGAACCCCTCTTGGTCCACAACTGTAGGTCCTGGGCAAACTTATATTTTAAAATTAGTCCATATAAACAATTGAATCAAATAAGTTGCAAGTAAAGCACGTTAGATAACTCAAGTGGCAAGATAAAGGTTTGAACAAGCTTAAATAGAGAGAGAGGATTTGGTAAAGAGGGGTCCTAGGTTGTTTATCCTATAGGATCACCCCATGTAATGTCCGGTAAACACTCCTCAATGAGGGGCTACACGTATAATGCATAGTCATCATATCCCATGTCTACCTTTCTCATCCCCTTATTGGTCATGCAAAACGAGTGTTTGGTCACTGATTCCTATTGCATGCTACTACCCGTCCCTTCTTAATGGTCCAAGGGGTTAGGACCTCTACCTATAGGCAGTTCTAGATGTACCCCTAAGGTTTACAAAGGCAAAAACTCTAAAGCGATAGTCAAAACATTTAGGACTTTCACACATAATGGGAGCAAATAAGAGGCTCACAGTTTCCTCCTCAAGTAAATATACAAGCAGCACGACTCAAACACAATTAAGATCTTTATTAGTTAATGTCCTAAAACAGGATATCTAAGTGAATATGTAGAAACAGACAAAAACTTTTATACCCAGAAGTTATAACCTAGTAGTTAACTAGGGACTCCTTTTTTTTTAAAAAGCTTATTAGGATCAGAAATGTTAAACGACAGAAACAGCTTCAGGGAAATGCAATTTTTTTTTGAAAACGCCCTAAGGCTTGCCTATGTGCAGTACTGGTATCTATGTTAATGTAGAAACAAATAGGTTTTTCCAAATAGACTCCTTTAACACCTATAGGCATGATATCTAATGAGATTGAGGCAAATGTGAAAGAGCTTGTTTCAAGAAATGTTTAACACCTAATAAGACCAATTTTTTTTTAAAAATGAACGAGGTGTAGTGACGTTGATTTATTAGGCCGAATTAAATTATCAGACAATATTGCGAGTAGAATCCCTATAGGCATGATGTCTAGGTGGATTACTAATTTTAATCGATTTGCAGCAACATACAGGAATGCTCATTAAAACTGAATTGGAATTGAGTCCTATAGGCATGGCATCTACTGATTTAAGACATGATTGTTTGGAACCTATAAACATGGTTTCTAACATGACAAAATGCAGAACCTTAGGAACATGATTTCTACTTGATACAAACGAAATTAGAAATGAAATCCTATAGGCATGATTTCTATTAGGCAAAGCAGTCAGTTTTAAAAGAATAAAACCCTATGAGCATGTTTTTTATTGAGTAAAGTAGGCAGATTTTACTAAATACCCCAAATATCTGTTTACAAATTATTATAGGCCAATGAATGAATTACATAAGTAAAATAGAAAATCAAGAAGCTATTCTATAGGGAGCCTGCAATTAGGCCCAAGTTTCCCAAAGCCTCCAATGGTCTCATAAGCCTTAATTCCATAGACAAATCAGAGTCTAGGTGCATGAAAGTTCCCTAAGGGTCTTAAGGTCCCCGGACAATGCTTACACCTAGACTTAGCAACCAAGAATTGAACTAGTGCAGTATGGAAAGGCCAGCCTCAGTATGCCAGATGTTTAGAGGGTTCTCAAGAAGATCCCAAGGCAGTACACATACTAGAAGGGGCAGAAATTATAGACTAAGAGTAAAGTTGAAGTGCATGACACAAGTTGAAAAAAAAGGTTTATTAAGGACTGGATCAGAAAGTCTGTTTTTGAAAGCAATTAGTAAAGCAATAGAGATTTTTTGAAAAGAACTTGGAGTAGTGAACAAATCTCAAACACTTTAAGATAGGATTACACACAGCTAGTCTACAGAATCCAAATGAATTTAGTAGTCACACAAGGGTTAAGGGGTTTGGGACACATAGACATTTAACTGCAAACACATAAGCCAACAAGGGTCTTAGGACTGGTTTGGACATGCTCAGAAATAGTTGACACTAGCATAAACACAAACCAGTCAGGAAGAACACAAACACATAGAGGGGGATAGGGATTATGGATCCATAAGATGGTAAGTACAAAGTAAGTAAAAGACAACTGACAAGGCATGCTTTGAAACACACATAAGGGAATAGAAGGGGAGACATAACAACATGATGATAATGTAATTTAACAACAAGTTTCACAACAGACCCACAAGTAGAAGCAGACTAGAAATAAGAGAAACTAAAACAATAAGAAAAGCATGTTGTTTTTTAGGCTTTAAATTAAAACTAGGACATACCAGTGAAGAGAGAAGTAATCAGAATGAATGAACAAGAGAGCACAAATGATTAGCCTTGGCTTGCAGCCGGCTAATAGCAGCAAATAGCACAGGAGAGAGGGGAGAGCAGAGATTTTTAGTAAGAGAGGTAGTTTTGAAAATCAAGTGTTCGTCTGTTAATGAAAGACTTAGGGTATTTATAGTTTTGAAAATAGGCAGAAAATAAGGTAACAAGTAAAGGTTTAGCATAATTATGGAAGTAATCACAATTAGAATCCAATTAATACAAGTACTCCCCTTTAATCAAGGAATCACAGCTTAAACGGATACCAACAAGGATAACCAAGGAAAGAAAATCAATTGAGAAAGACTGATTTTACCATATAAGGGGTAGTAAAAGTATAGAGCATATGATTGGGTATTAGTTCATAATATACCAATTAAGGAATGGATTCAGTAAGAATGAAGTATCACAACAAATAAGGAAATGGAATCAGTCAATTTAAACAGACGAGTAGAATTTTAGGGTTTTGAAAGAAAATCTTGCATTCAAACCATAAATTAAGGAAATCAGAATCAATCAAGAGGGAGTCATGATTCTGTACTTCAACTTATAAATAGAGGGGAACGAATAGGCGTAGCAACAGGCAAGGTCAGCCATATCGACAGAAAAAAGCAAGAGATGAACACAATCATACATAAGTGACATAGGTAGGCTAAAGACTCAATAGAAAACCCATTCGAAGCATGGTAACCAACAGAAACTTAACAAAATTAGGTAATCATGCTAACACATAGAACCAAAGCAAAGAAGATCTTGAAAAATTAGGGCTTTTTACAGAGTCGAGTTAAGAAGCAATAGGAACATAAGATCAGTCAAAATAAGCAAGGAAAGAGGTTTAATCATAAAGAAAAATCGGTTTAAACAAGTGTAGAAGAAACTCCGAGAAACCCTAATTTTTAAAGAAAGTAAAATGGTTTAAAGCTGAGGGTCTTTCAGAAGAAGTTCGAGAATAGTGCAAAACAAAGGAAGAAACAGACGTAAAGCATAAAAATAGCACATATATGAGAGATTCAGACGAGAGTTAGGGTTTCAAAGGAAACCTGGATAGAAACAAAAGAACTTGTTGTAAACTTCACCGATCGTAACATATAAGGTGTGATTTTGCCCAAAATCACACCGGAGAAGCCATGAATAACAAAAATAGAAACCCTAGATCTAAATCAGCATGGCCCAGGACCCTTGAAGGCCTTAGAGATGATGAACAAGGCAGTGGAGTGACCATTGGAGGCTTGGGGTTGAAAGGTAGTCGCCGAAGATGACCGGAGAAGGAGGCGGTAGTTGAAGAATTATTAGGGTTAGGTTGAAAGAGAAGGGAGACAAGAGCATCTGAAGGCAGCGGGGGTTTGGAAATGAGTAGGGTTAGGGGGTCATTTAGGAATTAAAAAGAAAAGGGTATGTGTGGACCGTTGATCTAGGAGATCAACGGTCAGGATTCAACCGGGTAGGTGGGTTCTGGGTTTGGGTAAGGGTTTATAGGGTCTGGTTTGGGTTATTTAATAGGAAATTGGGCTGGGGATTAGGTCTAGTTTGGGCTACAATTGAAAACCAAATCTGGCTACTATTTAAATAGCCACTTTCCCTATTTTAATTTACAATAAATAATAGGTAATTTCTGGAAAGTAATTTAATGTTCCAAAATGATTTAAAATACATAGTTAACATTCTAAAATATAGGGACCAATTTTACACAAATAAAATATAATTATACCTTAAAATGGGCTAACATTGCAATTATATGCAATTTAGCTTAAAAATACTAAATATAATTACAAAAATAAATAAAAATTATATTAGCCATATTTTGGTATAAGTATAGAAATCAAACAAATAAATTATCATAACATTAATTTTAGAAATAATTATTGGAGTTTTTATGAATAAAAGGGGAGGAAATAAATCAATTTAAACCCTTAAAATTATGGAAAAATTATAAAAACCTTGTGCATGCTTATATATGCATATATATGCTATTTTTAAGGTATTTATGCATATTTAAAATATATAGGGAAAAATTGGGTATCAACATCCATCACAAATCATCACAATCAATCCCTAACATAGCCCACCTTATCTCGCCACGCGTGCAAATAATAACATAATAAGTGCCCGCCTTGTTCCGCCAACGTGCATCATAATGTTCCCACCTTGTCTCACCAAATGCGCAACCCACATATAAGCATATATATATACATACCCTGTCTTGTCACGTCGCATGTGCTATATATCAATAGTAGCAATAGCACGGCAGAAACCTCGTGCAACCCCATAACAACAACCACACGACAGAAACCTCGTACATCACAATATCAACAACCGCACGGCAGAAACCTCGTGCACCACCACAATAAGTACAACATCAACAATGACAATATATATAAGAACACGACAAGTAAATCAACTCAAGAACTTTCGATCACAAGGAGATGGTAAAACTAGATCACAAGGAATAACCACAATAGAGAATACTAAGTGTAATAACAACAGCTCAGCAAGGAAAAAAATAATATGAAGCAACGATCTCACAAAATGTAATTCAACAACAAGAAAGCTAACACGGATCAAATAATTCCAAATAAGGAAATGTCAACTAAATATAGGATATCTAAACTTCTTTTAAGGTTGGGCAATTTACGAAGAACATACAACAATTTCAATTAAGAATGAGCGGCGGGAAGATAATCATAACCTCAATTAAGACTAAACAATTACAGGGGAGATAATAATGATTTCCAATAAAGACAAACAGTTATGAAAGATAGCATGACAGTAGAAGAGGTAAAAATCTTCAATTAAGCAAAATAAGAGTCAAATAGCCAATAAGAATGAATCATAAGCAATTAATTCCAATTAGAGCATGTAGAAGTGAAACTAGTAAGTGAAAAACTCAAGCATATCAAGTACGTATTCATACACAGTGAATATAAGGACCTAAGGACCCTAAAAGGCCAATTTTTCCACAAATAAGTCCGATTATGCACTCGTCACCTCGCGTACACGAATGACAATCAACATAGCAGACTCAAATCCTAAGGGGAAGTCCCCCACACAAGGTTAGACAAGATACTTACCTCAAAGATGACAAACCGATACTCTAAAATGCACTTCTCAGGTGAAAAGACCTCCGGACGGCTCGAATCTAACCAAATTAACTTCAAAGTACAAATAAAACACAAAAGAAACTATTTCGGATTATAAAGTCGCACTATTTAACAAATTCCAAAAATCAGTCCAAAAGTCGACCCCCCAGGCCCGCACATCAGAACCCGACAAATTTTACAAAAACCGAATACCCATTTCGGTACAAGTTCAACCATAAAAAAATTATCAATTTCCGATACCATTTGGTCCCTCAAATCATGATTTTTCATTTTTGGAATTTTCTTCAAAAACCAACATTTTTCCCAACCCAAAACACAAATTAAATGATGAAAATGAAGATAAAATCATGGAATATGTTAGATTCTAGGTGAAGAACACTTACCTAATCGATTTGTGTGAAAACCCCTCAAAGAATCACTCAAAACTAAGCTACACAAGTCAAGATATGAATAAAATGGTCTAACCTCGATTAGGGAATATATTCTGCCTGCCCAGGGGGTTTTCTTTGCGTTCGCGATCCTTTTCTCGCATTCGCGATGACCAAATTCCTCGTCAGCGATTTCCAAACTCATTCCAGACAGCCCTTAGTATAATGGCTATAACGTTTTGCACACAACTCCAAATGACAAATGGTGTAATGTTCTGCAAACTAGACACCAAGGGCTATAATTTCATAGATTGCGCATTTCTTGATTCATTATATGTTGCGAGATATAAGCTTCCAATGTCAACCCTTTGCAGCAGAGATTTTCAATTTCTCCCCGGGCAGCCTGTAGCGTAACTACCATAATATTTTGTACGCAAATCTTAATGCCAATTAATTTACATTTCTGAAAACTAGACACAAAGAGCTACAAGTGTTGTTTTTGGATCATCTTAAAATTCCTTATAGATTGTGAGATATGAGCCTCCGAAGTCAGACCTGTGCAACCGAGATTTCCTTCTTCGCGAACACGAAGAAGAAACTTCCAGAAGCCAAATTCTTCTTCGCGAACGCGAGAGGCTCCTCGCGAACGTGAAGAACAGCACCAGATATCAGATATCAGATAATCAGCATGCAAAGTAGCCCAAAACGATTCGAAACACACCCGAAACGCACCCGAGTCCCTCGGGTCCCCGTCTAAACACACAAACAAGTCATATAACCTAACATGGACTCGCTCGAGGTCTCAAATCATATCAAACAACGCCGAAACGACGAATCACACCATGAATCGAACTATAAACTTTCAATCTTCCAACTTCGAAAACTTGTGCCGAAACCTATCAAATCAACCCGGACTGATGCTAAATTTTGCAGACAAGTCCAAAATTACATAACGGAGCTGCTCCAACTCTCAGAATCTCATTCCGACTCCGATATCACAAAAGTCAACTATGGGTCAAACTTCTCTACTTTCCAAACTTCAACTTTTCCAACTTTCGCCGACACGCCTCAAATTACCCTACGGACCTCCAAATCCAAATCCGGACGCACGCCTAAGTCTAAAATCACCATACGAAGCTATTGAGATCACCCAAAACCCATTCCGGGGCCGTTTAATTAAAAGTCTAATTTCGGTCAAATTCTAACCATTTAAACTTCCAAAACTAGATTCGTTCTTCCAATTAGACTTTGAACCATCTGTTAACTGAATTCAACCATGCACGCAAGTCGATACTCATATTATGAAGTTGTTCTAGACCTTACATTGCCGAACAAAGCTTAATTTCTCAAAATGACCAGGCGAGTCATTATAACAAGATGCCTTGGATAAGGTTAAGATCATTCAGGATAGACTTCGCACAACTCAGTCCAGGCAGAAGAGTTATGCCAACCGTAAGGTTTGTGATGTTGCATTCATGGTCGGAGAGAGAGTGTTGCTCCGTGTCTCACCCATGAAGGGTGTAATGAGGTTTGGAAAGAAGTGCAAGTTGAGTCCTAGGTATATCGGACATTTTGAGATTCTTCAGATAGTGGGTGAGGTGTCCTACAAGCTCGCATTGCCACCTAGTTTGTCACCAGTTCATCCGGTATTCCATGTGTCCACGCTCCGGAAGTACCACTGTGATCCGTCTCATGTGCTAGATTTTAGCTCTGTCCAGTTGGACAAGGATTTGACTTATGAGGAGGAGCCGGTGGCTATTCTGGCCCGGTAGGTTCGTCAGTTGATATTGAAGAGTTATCCTTCAGTTCGAGTGCAATGGAGAGGCCAGCCCGTCGAGGCAGCTACTTAGGAGTCCGAGTTGGAGATGCGGAGTAGATATCCCCATCTTTTTACCAGCCCCGGTACTTTTCTATCTACGCAAAGTTCTAGGTGTTATTTTGGTGATTTGATCATGCGAGCAAGTTCGTAGGATGTTTTTAGACATGTGTGCACTTTTGGTTTAGAGCCCTGAGGGATCAGGTAAGCTTCGGATAGGCTACATAGTGAAAATTGGATTTAGAACATTGCTGGTGTGTGTTAGATTTTTGTTGTAGGCCTTAGACCTCGCAATTGTGAGGTCAATCATCGCATTTGCAGCTACTGATGGAATCACATTTGCGATCTACTCATCACATTTGCGAAGACTAGCTGGGGAGGCCAGAGTTCGCAATTGCAAACAAATCTTCGCAGGGTAGGCAGTGATCGCAAATGCGATCAAAGAGTCGCATTTGCGGAAGGATCAGAGTTCGCATTTGCAAACTATTCATCACAAATGCGATGAAAGAAGGGATGAGGAGACCTTCACATTTGCGATAGGTTCTTCGCATTTGCGGGGCTCACATTTGCGAACCCCAGGTCGCAAATGCGACACCTGCAACTGATCAGATATAACTTAGACAGGATTTTAGGTTCATTCTTCAAATTTTCAAACTCAAGAACCCTAGAAGCGATTTTTCAAAGAACTTTTCTTCCCCAAATCATTGATAAGTGATTCTAAACTAGTTTCTTTCAATCTTTCGCTACTTTTCCTAAGATTTTAACCTGAAATCTAGATTTTTCATCATGGGAATTGGGGTTTTTGGTAGAGATATGGATTTTTGAAAAATAGGGATTTAGACCTCAAATTGAGGTCGGATTCCAAAACAAATTATATAACCAGGCTCGGGGGTGAATATGTACTCGGATTGTGGTCCAAATTTCATGTTTGGACCAAGCAAACCCGGGTGTTGACTTTTGTTGACTTTTTCAATAATGACCTAAATTGAATTCTTTACAATCGTGGGTAGTTCCTAAGGCTTAATTTGAATCGTTTGATTGGTAAATTCCTAGATTCTATTAGTTCGGAGGCTTATTTGAAAGGCAAAGTGGTGGTTGAGCTTTGAGTTTGGTCTTTGAAGCAAGGTAAGTGTCATGGTTAACTTTGACTTGAGGGATTAGTCTTATTTGCCTATTTTCTACGTGTTTAGACATTGGGTACAACGTATATGTGAGGTGACAAATACTTATGCGTTGTTGTCAGGTTATAGCATGCAGGTGGGACTTGTTCTTTGTAATTGTTGCTTTCCTTGATCATATTATCTATGCTTAGACTAGTTAATTGCTAAATTGATCGTTCTTATCATGTTTATGAGCTTTGGTGATAATTGATTATGGATTCCGAGTTGAGATTGGTATTGTGGGACCATTGTTGAAGTAAGGCTGATATTTATTGATCTTATCTCCCTGTTTTTACTTGTTCATTATTATGTGGTAAGGGAGAGTGTTAATGCACGAAGGGTGATGATGTGCCGTATGTGAGTTTTAATGAACGAAGTGTGATGTCGTGCCATATTATGAGTGTTAATGCACGAAGGGTGCTGTTGTGCCATGTTACGAGAGTTAAAGCACGAAGGGTGATATCGTGTCATTTCTATTAATTTATATGGTGAGGATGAGAGTAAAAGCACGAAGGGTGATGCCGTGCACTTTCCTTTATTGTGTCTAATCATTTTCATTTGTTCAAGGAATATTGACTATTCTGGTTATCATTCCTGCTGTGATTCTCTTATCTCGTATCCCCCTCAGCATGTCACCCTCCCGATATTACTTGTCTAGCTTCTATTGGTTGTTAATTTTGTGCATATACTGTTAAATTGCACAGGTTCATTATTTACGCATCTTGTCATAGCCTCGTTACTACTTCGTCGAGGTTAGGCTTGACACTTACCAGTACATGGGGTCAGTTGTACTGATACTAGACACTACACTTCTGTGCAAATTTTAGTTCTGGCCTTAGTTGATCGTGAGATTAACAGCTGGACATGCTCGTCAGGAGACCCAAGGTAGATCTACTGACGTCTGCAGACCCTGAAGTCTCTTCCTAGTCTTATTATTTTACTGTTTCTTTTCTTCCACAATAATGTATTTTCTTTTAGACTCTATTTGTAGAAAATCATAGTAGCTCGTGTGTTGTGACTCCAAATCCTAAATGTATCGGATGTTATGGTCTTATGTGATTCCGCAAATCACTTTTAACTTCTATTTAGCTTAATTGCTCTTATTATTGAAATTGTCTAAGGTTGGCATTAAGAATCCTCTAACATTGGCTTACCTAGCAAGTGAAATATTAGGCGCCATGACGGTCCCAACGATGGAAATTTTGGGTCGTGACAGTTAATTTCAAAAATAGAAGAATATCCTTCACAACTAGTAGGGTCAAGTATGAGAGAAACAAGAAGTACATGGGGGAAGTTCGTAAGTTCTCGTTCAATTCCATATATGAGCAATTCAAATTATAATTTGAAAAGGGTCCTTTGGTTGTATGCCATTAGAAAGAATTTACCGAATAACGTTAGGCAGATGATTTTTGATGGAATGATAAATTGTCATTTTAGAGACGATTGTGAACACCTATACTTTCCATCGACAATCACTCGCATGGAGAAATTATTTAAGGTAGAAACAGAAGGTTTTGCTGAATTGCGAAATGGTTATCTCATAGAGAAGAGTTACTTGAATTCTTTAAAACCTCCTCGAGGGCCAACAAAGCCAGAAAATTAAAATGCAAGTGCTTCTTCACATGATGTTATGACTTGTATGAATCACTTGCTACACGGACAAGCTGAAATGAAAAAATAATTGGACAATTAAAAAAGTAAACAAAAAATCCGTGAGGAAAGGTTAGCGGCAAATATGACACATGTCCTGAATGAATTAGCAGAAGCTAAAAGTTTTCCATATTTCCTTTATCAGACGTTGCGAAATGAATTTGCAGCCACTTCCCCCACCATCCATATGATTGGAAATTTCACGCGCCATGTTATTAATGTTGTGAAATGCTTTGACAATCCAAATTTTCAGCACTATTCTTTTGTAGATCAAGGAAGTAGCAGTCTCCAAGGGGCGAGATTGTTTCCAACTCCGGAGCATTCATTGCCAATACCGTCAGCATCTCTGACAATGTTCGTTCCACAAAAAGTAAGTCCAGCTGATTTTATTGGTGAGGGACCCTTTATTCCTTTGCGACGCGATGAGATTGGAAACTTTGAAGTTGATTTTAACTTTCTCAATAATAATGAAATAAGAAACATTGGTCAGTAACATTTAAATTGTTCATCCAGGAGGATGAATAGTCCAAATGTGGGGATGGTTCAACTCTACTCAATCATTTATCTATGAAAATTTTATGATGTCTTCTTGTTATTGATGTCATCTAGTAGGTATATCTTTTTGATAGTGTCACAACCCCAAACCCGGACTCAGTCGTGATGGCGCCTCTCGTGAAGACAAGGCCAGTCGACACATTTTCGATTCAGTTTTAAGCAATTAAACAATAAGCATTTAGTCTTAAACATGATATAAATCCAAAAGTAAGTAGTGACAATACAAAACAACTTGCGGAATACAACCCAACACAGCCCGATATCGGGGTATCACTAGTCATGAGCATCTATCAGTTCGCTACAATCGGGAATGATTACTGAACCATTATAGAATAACTAATAAAGAGATATAAATGAGATAAAAGGGGGAGAAACACGGGACTGCGGACGCCAATCAGCTACCTCGTGGACTCCGAAGTCTGCCGGGAGCTCTCAACTCGTCCTAGTAGGATCAGCAACGCCTGAATCTGCACACTAGGTGCAAGGAGTAAAGTGAGTACTCCAACTTAGTGAGTAATAATCATAAATAAATGATTGAGAGATATGAAAACATGTAAGGCACATTACAGGCTATAATGAAGCAGTAAAACCAGTAGAAACAGTAAATCAGTGAAGATATGTAAAGTCATTTAGTTCAGTTTAAACTTCATGAAATGCTTTTTTAACAATTAAGCAGATAAATGACAGGCAATAAGAAAGATAAACACATAAATGATTGCCCCACGGGCAAGATCATAGAATAACACCATCCCCTCGGGATATCTCTCACATCACAATGGGTACCCATGCTCACTGGGGGTGTGCAGACTCCTGGAGGGGCACCTTACAGCCCAAGCGTAATATCAAGCCATCTCGTGGAATTATCACTAGGCCATCGGCCTCATTTCAACAAGCCACCTTTTGGCGTACAAATCTCAGGCCCACGGCCTCATAGTCATAATCAGTGTTTCCTCACAACATAGTCCCTCGTCTTTACTCAGTCTAAATCCTCACAAGCCACTCGCGCAATAGGAAAACATGATTCTCAGCCCTAAATATCATTTAAAGTTCATTTAAGTGTTAAAATAGAGTAAACACGGCTGACTTATGATAACAGTGAAATATAGTATGATTGAGTTAAAGTATAAAATCAAAATAGTGAGGAAATTTCAATAAAAATCCCCTAAGGGTTCAAATAGTTGGCACGAGGCCCAGATATGGCATTCCGCCAAAAACAGGATGATAGCAAATAGATTTCAGTTAAACATGCAGTAAAATAGTCATTCGGGGCGGATTGAGTCACAATCCCCAACAGTGCACGACCCCACGCTCGTCGTCTAGCGTGTGCGTCACCTCAATATAGCACAACGATGTGCAAATCTAGGGTTTCATACCCTCAGGACATCATTTACAATCATTACTCACCTCAATCCGGTCCAAACTCTAGCCCCTGACGCCTTTGCCCCTCGAATCGGCCTCCACTCGCGTTGAATCTATCCAAAATCAGAATCACGGCGTCAAAATATGCTAAAGGAATGAAGCCCAAGCGAAAATATTCAATTTACAACATAAATCCCAAAATTACCAAAACCCGACCCCAGGGCCCACGTCTCGGAATTCGATAACTTTTACATCAATAGATTCCTTATCTCCCCACGAGTTCATACATATCAAAAGTTCTGAAATCTGACCTCAAATGGTCGTTCAAATCCTCAATCAAAAGTCTAAGTTTCCAAGCCCTAGTTTCCCAAACTTTGATCCTTAAATTCCATTAATTACAAGCCTAATCCTTGAAATAATACCATAGAAACGAGTTTTAGGTCCAAAACTCTTACCTCAATGAATTTCCCTTGAAATCCTTCTTCAAAATCATCCAAAAAGCTCCAAAGCCGACTTAGTAATGGTGGAATAGCTCAAATATCGTGAAGGAAAAAATTTATACTTTCTGGCCCATGCATTTTCGCATCTGCGGTACCGTTTTTGCAGTCCAGGAGTCACTTCTGTGTTTTTTTCACTTATTCTCAACTTTCCGCATCTGCGATGCTATCTCCGCACCTGTGCCATCACAGGTGCGGTTACCCAACCGCTTCTGCGATTACAGCCTACCTCACCTTCTTCCGCTTATGTGGACTTCTACCTCGCATCCGGGTCATCGCAGCTGCGGTCCCCAATCTGCAGGTGCGGAAATACCAGAAGCAGAAAATCTGCAGCTTACCAATATTCTAAACTTCTCCGTCAACCATCCAAAATCACCCCGAGGCCCCCGGGACCTCAACCAAAAGTACAACCATGTCCCATAACCTTATTCAAGCTTATACCAATCTTCAAAACACCCTAACAACATTGAATCAACCAAAACACATTGGATTCAAGCCTAAGTTTCCAAATTCTTCCGAATTACGCTTTTGATCAAAAACCCAATCAAACCATGTCCGAATGTCCTGAAATTTTCACACACATCCCAAATGACACCACGGAACTACTACGACTCTCTAAATTCCATTCCGACCCCTATATCAAAATCTCACCTATCAACCGGAAAACGCCAAAAAACCAACTTCGCCAATTCAAGCCTAAATCTACTCTGGACCTCCAAAATACATTCTTATTACGCTCCTAAGTCCAAAATCACCTCCCGAAGCTATCCAAACCATAGAAATTCACATCCGAGTCCTCTAACACATAAGTCAACTTTCGATTAACTTTTCCAACTTCAGCTTCCTCAAAAGAGACTAAGTGTCTCAAACCTTACCAAATCCTCTCCGAACCCAAGCCAACCAACCCGATCACATATAGAACCGATAGACAAAGCAATAAGAAGCAGAAATAGGGAAAACGGAGCGGTAACTCATGAGACGACTGACCAGGTCATCACATCCTCCCCAAGTTAAACAAACGTTCGTCCTCGAACGAGTCAAGAAACATACCTAAAGCCTCAAACAGTTGAGGATATCTGCTCCGCATCTCCTGCTCAGTCTCCCAGGTAGCCTTCTCCATGGGCCGACCTCTCCACTGCACCTTCACTGAAGTTATATCCTTGGACCTCAACTTTCGAACCTGACGCTCCAAAATAGCTGCTGGCTCCACAACATTAGTCAAATCACCATACAATTGAACCGTGCTGAAATCTAGAACATGAGACGGATCCCTAATATACTTTCAGAGCATAAAAACATGAACTATCGGATGCACACTCAACAAGCTTGGTGGAAAAGCAAGCTCATAAGACACCTCCTCAATCCTCCGAAGCACCTCAAAAGGCCCAATGAACCGAGGACTCAATTTACCTTTCCTCCCAAATCTCATAACACCCTTCATGGGTGAAACTTTCAACAGAACCTTTTTGCCAACCATGTAGGACACATCCCGAACCTTCCTATCAGCATAACTCTTTTGCCTCGACTGCGCTGTATGAAGCCTCTCCAGAATTACCTTCACCTTTTCTAAAGCATCCTACACCAAGTCTGTCCCTAATAGCCTAGCCTTTCCCAGCTCAAACCAACCAACTGGAGATCTACACCGCCTCCCATACAAAGCCTCATATGGAGCCATCTTAATACTCGACTGGTAGCTATTGTTATAAGTAAGCTCTGAAAGTGGTAGAAACTGATCCCATGACCCTCCAAAATCAATGACACAAGCGTGAAACATGTCCTCCAATATCTGAATAGTGCGCTCGGACTGCCCGTCCGTATGAGGGTGAAAAACTGTGCTCAACTCCACCTGAGTACCCAACTTCCGCTGCATAGACCTCCAAAACTGCGAGGTAAACTGAGTGCCCCTATCTGAAATGATGGAAACTAGGACACCATGCAAATGAACAATCTCCCGGATATAGATCTTTGTCAACTACTCTAAAGAATAGGTAGTACACACAGGAACGAAGTGCGCGGACTTGTTCAGCCGATCCACAATCACCCAAATAGCATCAAACTTCTTCAAAGTCCATGGAAGTCCAACTACAAAGTCCATAGTGATCCTCTCCCACTTCCACTCTGGAATATCCATCCGCTGAAGCATGCCACCCGGTCTCTAATACTCATATTTCACCTACTGACAATTGAGACTCCGAGCTACAAATCCCACAATGTCTTTCTTCATTCTTCTCCACCAATAATGCTGTCTCAGATCCTAATACGTCTTCGTGGCACTCAAATGAATGGAATACCGCGAGCTATTGGCCTCCTCCAGAATCAACTCCCGAAGCCCATCCACATTGGGCACACATATCCGGCCCTGCATCATCAACACCCCATCATCACCAATGGTCACATCTCTGGCATCATCATGCTGAACTCTGTCCTTAAGGACAAGCAAATGCGGATTATCATACTGGCTCTCTCTAAAGCAATCATATAAGAAAGACCGAGAAACCACACAAGCCAATACCCGACTGGGCTCCAAAATATCTAATCTCACAAACCGATTGGCCAAGGCCTGGACATCAACTGCAAGAGGTCTCTCCCCAACTGGAATATATGCCAAACTCCTCATACTTACCGCCTTTCGGCTCAAAGCATCGGCCACCACATTGGCCTTTCCCAAATGGTACAATATAGTGATATCATAATCCTTATGCAACTCCAACCATATCCGCTACCTTAAATTAAGATACTTCTACTTGAACAAGTGATGGAGGCTACGATGATTAGTAAACACCTCACAAGACACACTATACAAGTAATGCCTCCAAATCTTCAACGCATGAACTATGGCAGCCAACTCCAAATCATGAACAGGGTAGTTCTTCTCATGGGGATTCAACTGACGAGAAGCATAAGCGATAACTCTACCCTCCTGCATCAATACACACCCAATACCAACTCTCAAAGCATCACAATACACGGTATATGAACCTGAAGCTGATGGCAAAACTAACACTAGAGTCATAGTCAAGGCCGTCTTAAGCTTCTGAAAGCTCTCCTCATGCTCATTTGACCACACAAATGAAGCACCCTTCTGAGTCACCTTGGTCAAGGGCGATGCAATGGATGAAAATCCCTGATCAAACCGGTGATAATAACCCGCCAAACCAAGAAAGCTGCGAATTTCTATGGATGAGGACGGTTTGGGCCAACTCTATACCGCCTCGATCTTCTTCGGATCAACCTGAATACCCTCACTGGACACCACGTGCCCCAAGAAATCCACTGAACTAAGCCAAAATTCACACTTGGAGAATTTTGCATAAAGTTTCTCCTCCCTCAATCTCTGCAACACAACTCTCAAATGATTTGTGTGCTCCTCTTAACTGCACGAATAAACCAGAATATCATCAATGAAGATTATGACGAACGAGTCGAGATATGGCCGAAACACGCTGTTCATCAAATGTATGAATGCTGCTGGCGTATTGGTCAGCCCAAAAGACATCAACAAGAACTCATAATGACCATATCGGGTCCTGAAAGTTGTCTTAAGAATATCCAAGTCCCTGATCTTCAATTGGTGATAACCTGAACGAAGATCAATCTTGGAGAACACTCTCGCTCCCAGAAGTTGGTCGAATAAATCATCAATACGAGGCAAAGGATACTTGTTCTTAACTGTTACTTTGTTCAATTGCCTATAATCAATGCACATCCTCATAGTGCCATCCTTCATCCTCACAAATAGAACCGGCTCACCCCAAGGTGACACACTAGGCCGAATGAACCCCTTATCAAGGAGTTCCTAAAGCTGCTCCTTTAACTCCTTCAACTCCGCTGGTGCCATACGATACGGCGGAATAGAAATAGGCTGAGTGCCCGGTACCAGGTCAATACCAAAATCAAGATCCTTGTCCGGCAGCATGGCCGGTAGGTCTGCAGGAAACACATTGGGATAATCCCTTACAGCTAGAACATAATCAATACTGGGAGTCTCTGCACCGACATCCCTCACAAAGGCTAGATACGAAAGACAACCTTTCTCAACCATACGCTGGGCTTTCAAGAATGAGATAACTCTACTGGGAACATAATCGGTCAAACCTCGCCACTCAATCCATGGCACACCCGGTATAGCCAATGTCACTATCTTAGCATGACAGTCCAGAATAGCAAGACACGGAGATAACCAATCCATGCCCAAAATAACATCAAAATCCACCATATATAATAGTAAAAGATCCGCTCGGGTAGTCTTTACACACGACCAGTACACACGGTCTACAACAATAGTATCGCCCACCGGGGTAGATACATGGACAGGTGAAATAAGAGACTCACGGGGCATACCTAAATAACGAGCAAAGTATGATGACACATAAGAAAAGGTGGAATCGGGATCAAATAATATAGAGGCATCTCTGTGGTATACTAAAACAATACATGTGATAACAGCATCGGAAGCAACAACATCGGGTCTGCCTAGAAATGCATAGAAATAGGCCTGACCACCACCAGATTGACCTCCCCCTCTAGGTGACCCCTAGCTGACTGAACTCCGCTCCTAGCTGGCTGGGCGGGTGGTGGCGAAGTAACTAACGTTGAAGCCGATAACTGACCCCTCTACTGAGATGAACACACAAGACGATGAGGGCACTGCCTCCACATATGGCCCATCTCTGCACACTCATAACAACTCCCAGGTGCTGGAGAAAGGGATTGAAGGGAACCCCTAGCAACAAAATGACTAGCAGATGCACTCGACATAGAAGAGCCCTGAACTGATGGAGCACGGGACGAACTCTAAGCTGGAAGGTCACTAAGTGATGACTGGCCCTGATGAGAACTATGAGAACCATGACCCGATGACGCCCCACGATAACCTGGGTGAGCTAGCTGAGCATTCCTGAATGGACGGCCTTTGCCATGCTGAAACTGACCCCTCGAAGGAGCACTACTATAACTACCAGATCCTTGAGTCTTCTTGGCCTCCCTCTCCTCTCACTTCTGGCAATGAACAGACTCAATCTCATGAGTAATGTCTACAACCTCCTCAAAGGTAGCACCAGTCACCCTCTCCCTAGTCATAAGAATGCGAAGATGATAATTGAGGCCATCAACAAACCTCTTAATCCTCTCTCTATCTGTCGGAACCAACCAAATAGCATGACGAGCTAACTCGAAGAACCTCATCTCATAATGCGTTATAGTCATCTCTCTCTGACGCAACCACTCAAACTCCCTATGCAGCTCCTCTCTGCGAGACTGCGGCACATACTTCTCCAGAAAGAGAATGGAGGAGTGCTACCAGGTAAAGGGTGCTGCACCAACAGGCCTACGCCTCTCAAAAGTCTCCCACTAAGTGAAGGCAGCTTCCGAAAACTTATAAGTAGTGAAAGAGACCCCGCTGGTCTCCAGAATACCCGTTGTACGAAGCATCCTCTAACACTTATCCAAGAAACCCTGGGCATCTTTGCCCTCTGCACCAATGAAAGTCGGAGAATGAAGTCTACTAAACCTCTCCAACATACGCCGCTCGTCCTCTAGCATGGAAGGAACTACATAGTCCTAAGCAGCTACAACCGGCTGGGATGGATGTTCCCCCGGCGTCTGAAGTCCCGGCACGACCTGCTCAGGTGTGCGAGCGGTGGGAGTCTGATTGCCTCCCCAGGCCTGAGATGTAGCTGCGGCTGTAGTAACTGAGACCGCCTGAGCTAGGCCAGTGTAAACTGATAGAATCTGAGCCAAGGCCTCCTGAAAACCCGGAATCATAATGGGCACAGCTGGTGCCTGAGCTGGTACTGCTAGAGCATCCACAATTGGGACCTGATCTTGAACTAGGGCGATTGGTGGGTCTACAGGTGTTGCCCTAGCTGTTGTGCAGGCCATACCCCTGCCCCTACTGCGACCAAGACTGCATCCTCAGCCTCTAGTGGCCACAGCTGGTGGTACTGGTGGTCGTCCATCCTAACTAATAGCGCGTGTCCTCACCATCTGTGAGAGAATAGAATAACAAAAGTTTAGTACTCGTATCAACAAGTTTGCACAACAAGAATTTCAAGAATATGGAGTTTTTCCTAAAGTTTTTGCAGCCTCTCGAGGATAAATACAGACATCTCCATATCGATCCGTGAGACTCTACTAAACCAACTCATGACTCATGAGACCTATGTAACCTAGGCTCTGATTCCAACTTGTCACGACCCCAAACCCGAACCGGATCAGGATAGCGCCTCTCGTGAAGACAAGGCCAGCCGACACATTTCCGATGCAGTTTTAAGCAATTAAACAATAAGCATTTAGTCTTAAACATGATATAAATCCAAAAGTAAGTAGTGACAATACAAAATAATTTGCGAAATACAGCCCAGCACAGCCCGATACCAGAGTGTCATTAGTCATGAGCATCTATCAGTACGCTACAATCTGGAATGCCTACTGAACCATTACAGAATAACTGATAAAGAGATATAAATGAGATAAAAGAGGGAGAAACATGGGACTATGCCAAGCAGCTACATCGTGGACTCCGAAGTCTATCGGGAGCTCTCAACTCGCACTAGTAGGATCAGCAACGCCAGAATCGGCACACGGGGTGCAAGGAGTAAAGTGAGTACTCCAACTTAGTGAGTAATAATCATAAATAAATGACTTAGAGATATGAAAACACGTAAGGCACATTACAAGCTATAATAAAGCAGTAAGACCAGTAGAAACAGTAAATCAGTGAAGATATGTAAAGTCATTTAGTTTAGTTTAAACTTCATGAAATGCCTTTTTAACAATTAAGTAGATAAATGACATGCAATAAGAAAGATAAACACATAAAGGATTGCCCCACGGGCAAGATCATAGAACAACACCATCCCCTCGGGCTATCTCTCACATCACAATGGGTACCCGCGCTCACTGGGGGTGTGCAGACTCCTGGAGGGGCCCCTTACGGCCCAAGCGCAATATCGAGCCATCTCTTGGCATCATCACTAGGCCCTCGGCCTCATATCAACAAGCCACCTCATGGCGTACAAATCTCAGGCCCTCCGCCTCATAGTCATAATCAGTGTTTCCTCACAACATAGGCCCTCGGCCATACTCAGTCAAAATCCTCACAAGCCACTCGGGCAATAGTAAAACATGATTCTCAGCCCTAAATATCATTTAAAGATCATTTAAGTGTTAAAACAGTGTAAACACGGATGAGTTATGAAAACAGTGAAATACAGTATAACTGAGTTCAAGTATAAAGTCAAAATAGTGAGGAAATATCAATATAAATCCCCTAAGGGTTCAAATAGTTGGCATGAGGCCCAAATATGGCATTCTGTCCAAAACAGGATGATAGCAAATAGATTTCAGTCAAACACGCGATAAAATAGTCATTTGGGATGGACTAAGTCATAATCCCTAACAGTGCACGGCCCCACGCTCGTCATCTAGCGTGTGCATCACCTTAATATAGCACAACGATGTGCAAATCCAGGGTTTCATACCCTCAAGACATTATTTAGAATCATTAACCACCTCTATCTAGTCCAAACTCTAGCCAGCGACGCCTTTGCCCCTCGAATCTACCTCCAATCACGTCGATCTATCCAAAGTCAGAATCACGGCATCAAAATATGCTAAGGGAACGAAGCCCAAGCAAAAATATTCAATTTACAATATAAATCCCAAAATTATCAAAACCCGATCCTCGGGCCCACGTCTCGGAATTCGATAATATTTACATCAATAGATTCCTTATCTCCCCACGAGTTTATACATATCAAAAGTTCTGAAATCCGACCTCAAATGGTCCTTCAAATCCTCAATCAAAGATCTATGTTTCCAAGCCCTAGCTTCCCCAAACTTTGATCCTTAAATTCCATTAATTACAAGCCTAATCCGTGAAATAATACCATAGAAACGAGTTTTAGGTCTAAAATCCTTACCTCAATGAAGTTCCCTTGAAATCCTTCTTCAAAATCGTCCAAAAAGCTCCAAAGCCGACTTAGAAAATGGTGGAATAGCTCAAAAATCGCGAAAGAAACAATTTATACTTTCTGGCCCAGGCATTTTTCGCATCTGCGGTACAGCTTTTGCGGTCCAAGAGCCGCTTCTGCATTTTTTTCACTTATTCTCAACTTTCCGCATTTGCGATACTATCTCCGCACCTGCGCCATCGCAGGTGTGGTTACCCAACTAGTTCTTCGGTTACAACCTACCTCACCTTATTCCTCTTTTGTGGCCTTCTACCTCACATCTGTGTCATTGCACCTGCGGTCCCCAATCCGCAGGTGCGGAAATACCAAAAGGAGAAAATCTACAGCTCACCAAAATTCCAAACTTCTCCGTCAACCATCCGAAATCACCCCGAGGCCCCTGGGACCTCAACCAAAAGTACAAACATGTCCCATAACCTTATTCAAGCTTATACCAATCTTCAAAACACCTCAAACAACATCGAATCAACCAAAACATTTAGGATTCAAGCCTAAGTTTCCAAATTCTTCTGAATTACGTTTTTGATCAAAAACCCAACCAAACCACGTCCGAATGACATGAAATTTTGTACACACATCCCAAACGACACCACGGAACTACTCCAACTCTTGAAATTCAATTTCGACCCCTGTATAAAAATCTCACCTATCAACCGAAAAATGCCAAAAAACCAACTTTGCCAATTCAAGCCTAAATCTACTCCGGACCTCCAAAATACATTCCAATAACTCTCCTAAGTCCCAAATCACCTCCTGAAACTATCCGAACCATCAAATTTCACATCTGAGCCCTCTAACATATAAGTAACATTCGGTTGACTTTTTCAACTTAAGCTTCCTCAAAAGAGACCAAGTGTCTCAAACCTTACCAAATCCTTTCCCAACCCGATCCAACCAACTCATTCACATATAGGACTGATAGACAAAGTAATAAGAAGCAAAAATGGGAAAAATAGAGTGGTAACTCATAAGATGACTGGCTGGGTCGTTATAGATAGTTATGGCAAACAGCTTGTAAAAAGACTAACATGTTGGTTCTTCTCTACGCTAGTAAGTTGTTATTAATATTTTTTGTTGTTTTATTTGTTTTGTTGCCAGTTGCTCATCCAGCAGGTAACATTTTTTGATAGCTACAAAAAATAGCTTGTACATCATTTAACCTTTTGGATGGAAAGTGATAAAATGCCAAACCTGCAATGAAAGTATTAATGCATGTTATTTAGTACATTTTCTATTAAAAAAAGTTTCTTCATTTTATTATCATTTTTTGTTATCCTCTATATATAAAACAATTTAAAAAAACTTTAAGGAATAAATTTCACGTAAATGACTTTTGATTATATTCTGACAACATATCATGAATATTTCAAGTTCATAGAACACTGAAAACTTTTTACTTTATGCCTCCATTTTTTTCTAATATAAGTTTTCTATTATGGTGCAACATTGACTGTTTGAAGAAAATTAAGGTATGTTTAAATCAATATAATCAATAACTAGAACTTTCTTCTATTGTTGGTCAAGGAGAAATCCAAGAAAAATGCTAATTTTAGAAAAGGAATTAGGCTATCTTTGGTACGATTGAGCCTTTTGATTTATCCTACCAAATGAAAATTATCTTTAATATCCCATTTTGAGCCTCAATATCGTTTTTTTGTTCATCTATACCTTATAACCGAAAGCCAATATACGCACATGTACATATGATTTTATTACTACAAATACAAAAAAGGAAGAAAAATCCATTCCTTTTCTTTACTGGCATTGTGGTATACGAGTTTGAAAGATGACAACTTGCATTGGTACGAGTGCGTGTTCTATTAAAAAAAAGAAAATTATATGAAAATTGGAATGCTAAATAAATTAGTTCCTCACGATCAGTACTAATCTATATTCTTTTTCTGAACGAAGTCATCTAACTTAACAAACAAAGGCAGAAGGAAGGAAAGTCACTATAAAAATATTCATTTATCCTACCAGCCCACATCCAAACATTACAAGCCAACAAAAGTCCTAAAAGATTCTGAAGTCAGCATTGATCTACATTAGTGGCGATTGACAACAAAGGCAAGTCTATGGTTTATTGTAAATAATTGAGTCAGTATTCTTGATTTCCCTAAAACTCGAAGATGTCGTACAATGATATTTGCAGAGTAAATGTCACGACCCAATTTCTTCTATAGGCCTTTGATGGCACCCAATGATGCCGCTAGGCAAGCCTACGGTGAACCAACTCTGTGATCCTTTCTTTTAAAGATTATTTTTTAAGTAGTGAGATAAATAAGATAACCCAAAAACCATCAAGTGTCTACTAGCTAAAACCTCCAAGACCTGGCGTCACAAGTGTATGAGCAACTAGTAGAATATAAAAAAAAAATACTACACCACCATCTGAAGTAAAATAGACAGAAAATACAAGCAAAAGAAAGACTTCGGTTGCTGCAGAATAGGCTTAGAAGGCAGCTCACCGCGAAGTCTCGTAGTAGTAGTCAAGGATGTGTGTCAGACTGATATCCAAATGCACCTGCTTCGGATCCTGCACATTTAGTGCAGAAGTGTAGCATGAGTACATAAACAACATGTACTCAGTAAGTATCCAGTCTAACCTCGAAGAAGTAGTGACGAGGGGTCTACTTTGGCACTTACTATGGGCTAACAATAAAATGTCAAAATTATAACTAGGCATGGATTACATAAATATAGCTAAAAACTCAACAACAGGAAATAGTAGGCAATCCTTTCACTAATAGTAAATCCCAAATTCATTTCCATTATTTAACAATTTATATCTCAAGCCAATGAAGCAATATCAATTATAATTAGTTCCAAAGATTTATTACGCGCAATTTATGCTGAGGTCGTACATTCCGATCTAATATAAAAATATTTAAATTGTGCACTGCCGAGGGTTGAACGGCACGAACCATAGATGCATCTATCTGCTACTGAGGAGTTCGGCTCGCTCCACAAAAAGAGAAAATACTTTATAACAGTCGATTTAAGATTTATTAAGAAGCTAACATAAAAAGAAACACCAATCCTCAATAACAGTCAAGTGACCCATCCACGACTTCAAGTAAGTGAAATTTAACCTTTTACAATTCCTTTATCAAGTTCCAATACAACTTAAGTAATTACGTTAGCAAGTAGGGTGCGAACATTGTAAGTATAGTATGGTATGGGTCCTAGACTACCCCGGACAATAGTATAATTAGTAGCTACAAACGGACTCTCGTCATCTCGTGCGTACATAGCCCCCACAATTAGGAGCACATATTAATCAATTTACCTATGGGGTTAATTCCCTCTTACAAGGTTAGAAAAGAGACTTACCTCATCTCGAAACCTACTTTCCGGTCCAAGATTGTTCTCAAACCCTCAATTCGATGCCAAACGACTCGAAACTAGTCAAATGTTATATAAAATAGTCAATACATGTTCAATAGTTCACATCCTAACTATCAAAGTGATTTTCCAATCCTATTGAAAAATGCCTAAAATTCACCCCCGGGCCCACGTGCCCGGATTTCGGAAAGTTTTGAAGAAAATTATTACCCATAATCTCATGAAACCAAATATATTATTTTTGCTATCTTCCATAACAAATTTCATGGTTAAATCCTATTTTTATCAAAATCCTAGGTTTTCACCTAACCCCGTGATTTTCACTAATTTACATGTTAAATCTACCCATAAATGTAGAAATTAACCTTAAAATGCTAGGTGAAAACCCCTCTCTAAGAGTTCCAAGAATTTCCCAAGCAATGAAATAAATGAGATCAAAATTCCTAAGTCCCCTATTAAATGAGGTTCTGCCTTCTGCGACTTTCACACCTGCGGAGATTTGGCCACTTCTGTTGCTCCGCATCTATAGAAAAATCATCGCAGATACGGCCCTTTCCCAATGGCCTCCTCCCACTTCTGCGCCCAGCTGACCGCTTCCGCGAGACCCCTTCTGCGGCTTTCTCAGTGCACCTGCGACTGCCCCCCCCCCCCCCCGCTCCTGCGAACATCTCCTTCGCACTTGCGCCTTCGCGGGTGCTTTCTGACTTGCGCTTCTGCGATGGCTGGGCAGTCTATGTTGGGTCGCTTCTGCGGTTAAGGTCTCACTTCTAGAAGCTCGCACCTGCAGCTATTCAAGCGCAAGTGTGATTACACCAGAAGCTAGAAGCTTCAGCTGCTACTTTAAGGCCAAACTTGGTTCGAGCCTCGTCTGATTAACACCCGGGGGCCCCGAGGTCCTGACCGAATATACCAATAAGTTTAAAATCATAAAATGGACTTGCTCGAACTCCCGAAATGCACAAAATAACGTTAAAACTAAGAATCACACCCCAAACAAATTGAATCAAAATTATGAACTTCAAATTCTTCAATATACTCCCAATGCGCCGAAATGTAATTAAACTGCTCTAAATGACACCAATTTTTGCATGCAAGTCTTAAATGACATTACAAAACTATTCTTGGTCTTGGATCCCATTTGGACCTCGATATCACCAAAACCTACTCCAAGCAAAATTAAAAGAACTTTAAAACCTTCAAAGAGCCAATTTTCACTATTAGACGCTGAAACGCTCCCGGGTTATCCAAAACCTAATCCGAACATATGCCCAAGACCGAAATAATCATACGAACCTATTGGGATCGTCAAATCCTGATTCCAAGGTCGTTTACTCAAAACATTGATTGAAGTCAATGTTAGCTTTTTAAGGCCAACTTAAGGAACCAAGTGTTCCGATTTCAATTCAAACTCGTCCAAATCCCGAACTAATCATTCCCGCAAGTCATAAAATAGTAAAAGCACATACGGGGAGCCTTATTTAGGGGTTTGGGGTTCTAAAAAGAAAAACGAGTGGTCGGGTCGTTACATTCTCCACTTTTAAACAAACATTCGTCCTCGAACGGTTTTAGAATCATACCTGGTATGCTGAATAAGTGGGGATATCTACTTCGCATGTCCTCCTCGGCCTCCCAAGTCACCTCCTCGACTGGTTGGTCCCTCCACCGAACCTTTACCGTAGAAATCCTCTTGGATCTTAACTAGCGAACCTGCCTATCAACAATGGCAACTAGATATTTCTCATAACCCAGGCTCTCATCTAACTGAATCGTGCTGAATTCTAACATATGTGACAAGTCGGCATGATACCTCCGGAGTATAGACAAGTGAAAAACTGGATGAACTCCCGATAGACTGGGAGGCAAAGAAAGCTCATAATCAACCTCCCCAACTCGTCTCAACACCTCAAATGGGCCTATAAACCTTGGGCTCAACTTTCCCTTCTTCCCAAATCTCATGATCCCCTTCATCGGTGAGACTTTCAAGAGGACCTTCTCGCCCACCATAAATGACACATCATATGCCTTCTGCTCCGCATAACTCTTTTTTCTAGATTGTGCTATGCGAGTCGCTCCTGAATCAACTTTACCTTTTCCAAGGAATCCTTCACCAAATCAGTACCATATAACTTAGCCTCATCGGGCTCAAACCACTCGATGGGAGAACGACATCCCTGACCATATAAATCCTCAAATGGAGCCATCTCGATGTTGGACTAATAATTGTTGTTGTAAGCAAACTCGGCCAAAGGCAACAATCGATCCCACTACCCTCCAAAGTCTATCACACATGCTCTGAGCATGTCCTCCAAGATGTGAATTGTCCGCTCCGACTGCCCATTGGTTTGTGGATGAAATGTTGTGCTGAGCTCTACATGGGTCACTAATTCACTCTGTATTGCTCTCCAGAAATGCGAAGTAAACTGATGGTCTCTATTTGATATGATGGAAACAGGCACACCATGCAACTGAACTATCTCCTGAATATAAATCTAGGCCAACCTCTCTGATGTATATGTAGTCATAACTGGAATGAAGTGTGCCAACTTGGTTAACCTGTCGACAATGACCCAAACTGCATCAAACTTATGCAAGGTCCGCGGCAACCCAACTACGAAGTCCATAGTAATGCGCTCCCATTGACACTCCGGTATAGTCATCTGCTGAAGTAGGCAACCTAGCCTCTCGTGCTCGTACTTAACCTACTGGCAATTTAGGCACCTAGCTACATACTCAACTATGTCTTTCTTCATCTGCCGCCACCAATAATGCTACATTAGGTTGCGATACATCTTCGTAGCACCTGGATAAATTGAATACCGAGAACTATGTGCCTCCTCTAGAATCCTCTCCCTCAAGCTATCGACATTAGGAACACATAGACAATCCAGGAGTCGCAAAACACCATCCTTGGCAATAGAAACCTCCTTGGCACCACCCTATAGTACCATCTCTCTAAGAACCATCAATTGTGTATCGTCAAACTATCGAGCCTTGATCTGCTCCAATAGTGAAGACTGGGCAACGACGCATGCAAGAACTCTTTTGGGCTTTGAAATATACAACTCATATGTCTGTTAGCCAAGGACTGAATGTCCAAAGCTAGTGGCCTCTCCTCTGCTGAAATGAATGCCAAGCTACCCAGACAATCTGCCTTTCTGCTCAAGGCATCTACGACTTCGCCTTGCCCGGATGATAAAGAATGGTGATATTATAATCCTTCAGTAACTCAAGCAATCTACACTGCCTCAAATTGAGATCCATTTGCTTGAACAACGGCTGCAAGTTGCGACGATCAGTGTGAACTTCACAGGACACCCCATAAAGATAATGTCTCCAGATCTTAAGAGCATGAACAATCGTGTCCAACTCCAAATCGTACACTGGGTAATTCTTCTCATGGGTCTTCAGATGACGTGAAGCATATGCAATAACTCACCTCTTTTGCATCAATACACAACCCAAGCCAACGCGTAAAGCGTTGCAATACACAGTATACATCCCCGAACGGAAAGGCAACACTAGAATTAGTGTTGTAGTCAAATCTATCTTGAGCTTCTGGAAGCTCGCCTCACAATTATTGGGCCAATGGAACAGAGCACCCTTCTGGGTCAATCTAGCCAAAGGTGTTGCAATAGATGAGACGCCCTCCACAAACTGACTATAATAACCTGCTAACCCCAAGAAGCTCCTGATCTTAGTCGCCGAAGTGGGATGAGGCCAACTCTAACCTGCCTCAATCTTCTTGAGATCCACCTTAATACCCTCGCCTGATACAACATGCCCCAAGAATGCTACAGAACCTAGCCAAAACTCACACTTGAAGAACTTAGTATATAGCTTATGTTCCCGCAAGGTCTAAAGCATCACTCTCAAATGTTGCTCGTGCTCCTCCATGCTGCACGAGTAGATCAAAATATCATCAATGAAGACAATGACAAACGAATCAATTTAGGGCCTGAACACCCTGTTCATCAAATCCATAAACGTCGCTGGGGCATTAGTCAAGCTGAAGGACATCACTAAAAACTCATAATGGCCATATCTAGTACGAAAATTAGTCTTCAGAACATCTGAGTCCAGAATCTTCAACTGATGGTACCCTGATCTCAACTCGATTAGAGAACACCCTAGTACCCTGCAACTGGTCAAACAAATCATCAATACGTAGAAATTGGTACTTGTTCTTAATGGTAACTTTGTTCAACTGGTGATAATCAATGCACACCGCATAGTCCCATCTTTCTTTTTCAAAAATAACACTGGTGCACCCCAAGGTGATACACTTGGTCCGATGAACCCCTTTGCTAGCAACTCCTCAAGTTGTTCCTTCAACTCTTTCAAATCTTTTAGAGTCATACGGAACAGTTTGATAGATATAGGTTGGGTACCTGGAGCCAAGTCAATACAAAAACTGATATCACAATCTGGTGGCATGCTTGGAAGATCAGAAGGAAATACATCAGAGAACTCCCGGACTACTAGTACTGAATCAATCACCGGAGTCTCTGCAATAGTATCTCGAACACAAGCTAGATAAGCTAAACAACCCATCTCGACCATATGTCAAGCCTTCAGAAAAGAGATAACCCGACTAGATGCACTGACAGACGAACCTTTCCACTCCAATCTAGGCAACTCTAGCATCGCAAGGCAATAGTCTTGGCATGGAAATCAAGGATGGCGTGATATTGGGATAGCAAGTCCATGCCTAGGATGACCTCAAAGTCGGTCATATCAAGCAACAGAAGATACGCTCTAGTTTCGTAAACATAGAATGTGACCACACAGGACCGATAGATTCGATCCACAACAACAAAATCACCCACAAGAGGGGACACATAAATAGGAGTGCCCAAGGACTCACAAGGAACATCTAGGAAATGAGCAAACAGAGATGACACGTATGAATAGGTAGACCCTGGATCAAATAATACCGAAGCATCCCTACCGCAAACAGAAATAATACATGTGATCACGACATCTGAGTCCACTACATTTAGTCTGGCCGGAAAAGCATAGAACCTAGTTGGGGTACCGACTGGCTGGCCCCCACCTGTCTAGACTGTAGCTAGCTAGCCTCCACCTCTAGGATGGCCCCTACTCACCTGCCCTCCGCCTCTGGGATGCCGGACAGCTGGTGTTGTAATCATGGGTTGCTGGCCCTGTGTCACGCCCCAAGCTCGAGGAGTGATCGGAGCTCAACCGAGTGAACTCGACCAAGCAAGCCTGTTAGACACTTTCTACCCAACTCACTTACGATCAAGAGAAGACATGATTTCATCAATTAGACAATAGGAGATCATACAAGTACATTACTAAGCCAATTCATTAGTTACATCATTGTTAAGTTTTAAAGTACATACACCTTACGATTTAGTGGAACCGGAATCCAAAGCACAACATAATCCATTGACCTTCAAAACACCCATATACAACCCACATAATGTCTACGTAGCCTCTAAGTAGATACAAAAGAAATTGCTACAAAAGTGCCGGCAACAAGGCTCCGACTATACCTCAAAATATGATAAGAAGGTGAACATAAGATACAAAAGATATAGGACCCTGAAATAATGTGGGGCTCACCAAATCAGCTGGAAAGAAGGTGCGACACTAGCTGCGATCAACACTGTCTGCTATGGAACCACCTACATCCATCTAAAGATGTAGCGCCCCCGGCAAAGGGGACATTAGTACTTTCGAATAGTACTAGTATGTAAAGCTAAACACCAATCTTAATAGAATGAACAATGAAACAAAGAGGGAGCAGTCATGATGTACAATAGGTTCTACAAACAAATACCAAAACATCAAGTAAGGATTACATAAGTTCTCAAGTGAATTTCCATTTTATTAGGTTGGTAATCTTTAGTGTCGTGTGCCATAATCCATAATACCGCTGTGTTCCTACACAGAGTCCGATCTCCACCTGATCGGCTAGGTCATCTCATTTGAGACATCACCTATATCCACAATTTCATTCAATCAATCCAGCACAGTTACCACCATGTATGCAGAATGGTGTCCGATCACGGCCCAATCGGCTAGGCCATCTCACTTGAGACATCATCCTTTCAATCGTTCATCTCAATTCACATTTCATTCCCACCTTTCAATATATGGCATGAGTGGCCTCATTTATATTCAAATAACATTATTATCTATATTAATAAGGCCTATCATATAAGGCACCACACGCATAAGGGAAAAGCTTGGAAAATCTTAATCACACGGAGGCTTTTCATACAAATTAGCATAGCAAGCTTTATTCGATTCTTCACATGAATTCTTGACCTTTGTCAACATATATTCCACAATTTAAACACATTCTCAAATAGCATGATGACATGGTAAGTACTTAGAACACTTATTGAACATGAATTTTTCAACACAACACATTAGGGCGGACAATTCTAATATGATCAATATAGGGACTTACACCAATTACACGAACACCAGCAGTTCAATTCTAAGAAGAAAGGTGTTTAGCCATACATACCTCAATTGATCCCCCCTTAAGACTCTACGACATTCTGGAATGTTTGCAACTTCAATCTATTTAGCAATGTAGCACAATTGAACCCGTAATTAGGAAAACGATCATAGTCCTAGCTCACTTGAGCATTCTATCAAACACTATGTGTTTATTAAGGTTCATGGCCTTTTTTATGAAGTACTACACCAACCCACGCCTCATCCTTTACCATTTTAGCTCACATTCTTCCTATATTCTTTCACCACCCATGCATGCAAAACAAACAACCCTCTAACCCATGAGCCATCTTGCTAATTACCCATTTTAGTAGAAATTTTGAATTTAAGAGATATGGTATAGATTCTTACCTCTTAGGAAGGATACCTAGGTGCCTCTCTTGATAATCTTCAAGGTGATTAAGCAAGAATTGAAGAACAATTAATGTAGACCACTTTCTCTCTCTAAGATCTTTTCTCTCACTCTAAATTATCAGAGAAATATGCTTAAAATGGCCTAATGTAGGTATTTTAACGGAATGGGTCGGGTTTTAAAAATTAGAAAATAGGAGCCTCGACACAGATCTGCGGTTGCATAATGATTATACGGTCCGCGAAATGACCGAAAAAGGGGCCCTGGGAACTAGGTTGGTCTGCCTCACTCTGCGGCCGTTATGCGGCCCGTAGAACCTCCCTCCGCAAAAGTCCAAGGACAGATATGCGACCAAAGTGCAGCCCGCGAAATGGGTATGCTATCGCAAAATGGCGCCGCAAAATGACATCAAATACTAGCCCAAAAGACTGCCTCACTCTGCGGCCATTATGCGGCACGCAGAGTGATTATGCGGCCGCATAATGGGCCGCAGAAATGCATACTTCTGCGAAAACTTTCCTATAAATTTTTAATGCAAAATTCAATACAAAAAGTCTGCGGTTTGCAAGCTCACCATGAAGAATTTCAACAATCTCTAACACATAATCCTAACTTGGCACCACGATATTTCGGTTTTTAGGAACAATTTTATGGGCCCTTACACCTTGCTGAACTGCCTTTCCCCAAAGCTTGGGGCAAAACCTTCGTACATCACTGAGATCTCCCCACTCGTAACAAACTCTCAGTACGTTGATCTGCTGACTTGAAGTCTGACCCTGATGGCCTGAATACTCATTGGAAGAACCCTCAATAGCTGGTGGGCGATAAGAACTCTCTGGCATAGCGCTGAAATAAAGTCGAACTGGAGCACCTCGAGGAGGAGGCGGTGCTGGATATGTGGGCCTACTAACTTGACCTCTCCCAAATTGACCTATGCCCCCAGCCGGGGCACCTATAAACTCTCTAAAACAATGGACTCGCTTGTATCGCTGCATCTGCGATCTACCTCTTTGACGGTAACCCGCAATCCTCCAAGCTATCTCCACTACTAGCTAATAAGAAGTCCACATCTCAACCTCCCGGGCTATAGTGGCCTGAAAACCTGAATGCAACCCTAGACCAAACCTCCGTACTCTCTCCGCGCCAGTAGGAAGTATCATAAGTGCATGGCGAGACAACTTAGAAAACCTTGCCTCATAATCGGTCACTGACATTTGACCCTGTTGGAGATGCTCAACTAAAACCGCAACTCTTCCCTCTGGAGGATGGAATATACCTATTTACCTTGAAAAATGGGGGTAACAATTAAATGTAATTTGTGGTTTTAAAGTTTATTCTAATACTAGTAGATATACAAGTAATACTAAGTTTAAATAAGAAGAATTGATGAACCAAACCAGTGTTGCAGGAACAATGAGGACCTCGAGCACGACTTTCTTGAGGGCCTTGAGGTCAACTAAGAACAATGGGGTATGAACAATAAAGTAAAAAGCAATAAAGCTGAAGAAAACTTTTTGAGCACGTTAAACAAGAAAAGCAAAGTAGAATATTCTATTGTAGTGAATAATAATGTGTGATACAAATTATTGGGGTTCCCTTTATATAGGAGGAGAAAACCCCAATATAATACATTCCTAATTGAGATAAAGAATTCTATTGGTACAGGTGTATAACGACCTGGTACAGACCTGTACCATTTCGTAAAAATCTTATCCTTTAATTTATGCCCCAATCCACGTGTCCTTGGGAAATTTCCGCTCTTTCTTGATTGCCCTCGAGAATGTACTACCCTCAACGTAGGTCATGCCAATTCTTCGATCTGCTTCCTCAAGGTGTGTGTCTTTTAGCCGGGTCAGACCTCTGCTTCGAGTCGCCCGAACTCAAACTCATAGCCCAATCCAAGACTTCGAAATCAAGATCCTTGATTTTGACCGTATACAGATAGTCCCCGCATTTCTTAGAATGAAATGATATGAAACGATTTGAACCTCGATTTTTTCTGAGCCTCTCGCAATGATGTCATGCTTGTGATGTAGGCATTTGAAGTGATTGAAATGTCTCGTCGGTCCATTTCCCCAAAAGCATTGAATGTACTGCCAGTCTATTTCCCCAAAAGCATTGAATATGCCGCCGGTTCTGTCATTGACTTCCTATAAATAAGGGGTTACTGCACTTATTCATTCTTCATCAACTTTTAGCCCTTTCCCTTCTCTATATCCTCCTCTAATCACCTATTTTTATGGTTCAAACCTGTGACCACAAGGTCACATAGCAGTAACTTACCAGTTATGCCATGGCTCCATTTTTCAAAGCTTTACCCTACTAAGTGGGATTATACTGAGTTGTTATTTTTTTTTTGTTGTCTCGAAACAACGAGACAAGGGCGTCGAATTCTTCCCATATCAGAAGATATGCAAACTTTACACTGCTGCTCATCTCTCTTAACGTCAACTTGGTGTGGCGCTTCATTCCTTTTGCTTTCCATGGAATGAGGTGGCACTATCATCTACTAACTTTTGCATCCCACACCAGTACAACGTCTCAAGAAGTGGCTTCAAAATAGTTGTGCTGATAAGACCCATACTCACCAAGTTTTTCACCAGGCCACAATTTTCTCTAAAGATCGAGATGGAGTCCCCGAGGAGGAGGTTCTCGAGGATGTCGTATATGCCCCCAAAAGTAGATTAGGTTCTTCATTTTTTGTTTTTGATTTTTTGTTTCTATGTAAGGGCACCTCGTGGGCTTTGTAAACATATTTTTTCAATATAAAGAATTTCTCTATTTCGTCTTCGATTCGTGTTAAATTCCATTCTGCCTTCGTTTGTGAAAAATCCGAGTGTATAACTCTAACAATTAGTCCAAATACTGGACCTGAAACATAATAAACCCTTAGGTTTTAAATCGACCAATATAATACCTCTTAAATTGATTTGATGCGAGCTCAGGACACCGGGACTCCTGGGTCCGAGTTGAGTGAGAGCAAGGTCACGAATTTGAAATAAAGTTAGCTCTTTAGACTTCGTAGACAGTCCCCGAGTGAGAATTTTCTCGAAATCGGGTAGCCATTTGGCTCAGTAGTCGAGTAGGTGCTCGCTCAGACACGAAAATAAATTTAGCCCTTAGGCTTCATAGATAGTCCCCAAGTGAGAATTTTCTCGAACTCGGGCAGCCTTTGGGCTTAGTAGTCGAGTAAGTAGTTGCTCAAACTCGAAATAAAGTTAGCCCTTAGGCTTCATAGATAGTCCTTGAGTGAGAATTTTCTCAAACTCGAGAGGCCCTTATGATTTTTGGCGAATTAATCCTTGATGCCTTGGTCCTGACGCAAATATCGCAACGTCAACGGTTGAAGCAACTAAAAAGTTGCTCTTTGTGCGATTCCTAAAGTCATTAATTGGAGGCGGCTGACAGTCGGCCTTTTGGCTTCCTCAGCATGATTAAGTGACCTTTATAAATAGATAGATTCCACAACCTTACAAACTTTATTCCCATATTGTTTTCAAAGTCTCATTACCCTTTTTTCAATCTCCTTGGGCTCTCCCTTCTCCTCACCATGAACACTCTTTACTTTCTTGGATCTTCCGTATTGCGATGGCTAAAACCGCCAAATCGGTTTTCCAAAAGGAAAAAGCTTCATCCTCTTCTCGATCGGCCAAGGGTAAACTAGTAGTGCCCCCTCGTATAGAGGAATGTATTCCCCCACCATGTGAAATAACATCCGACTTTATAATCGAGAAACCTATTTTGACACCAGGCCGATGCAAGCCCATGTCTTGATATGTTTGTCTGGTAACCCGGCCGAGCTCAAGCAAGTAAAGGAAGATTGTAAATGGGACAATAAAGGAATAGTGATTCCTTCCTCTGAGGAGGACATCACCACGTAAAAAGCGGGGTACCTGAACGTATACACCTACCCATTTACGTTGGGCCTTGCAATTCTGACTCAAGGCCCTATAAATCCAGTTATTCTTGACTTTTGTCAACGATACCAAGTGACTTTCAGCTAGATCTACCCCTCCTTCTAGTGAATTGTTTACTTAACCAGGTTCTTTTCGAGCCAAATCGAGGGAATGTCCTTTACCCTCGATCATCTGATCATACTGTACAGTTTCCGACTTTATCGTGGGGGTTTGATAAAGTTGCAATGCCAATCCTTAAAATCTCTGTTTGCTAGTATCGATGAGGACAAAAACCATGGGTGGATGAGGCGGTTTGTCCGAGTCAGGACCTCTAATCTGATTCCTGCCGATTGGATGTTGTTCCCCGAGGAGTGGAATATGAAACGTGAGTACGTAGTAGGTTTATACTTTTCTTTTCCATGGACTTATATTATTCATTGGTCTAATCCCTTTATAATGGCGCAGCTATTGCTTGGTTTCCTAGTGGGGTCCCGGACCTTGAGGGCTGGGTTCGAAAGTTGTCCTCCGCCTCCTCTTACTCGGAGCATGTTGGTGAGATCTGGCCAAGGGTCGGTGGGAGGCCAAAAACCACGGTGATCTTTCTTGTTTGTATTCTTGTGCTTCTGTATGGGATACTGACCGCAATTTCATGTAGGTATTAGAGACATCATTGAGTTGTGACCGACCTCGGCTGATGAAGTAGAGGTTCTGAAGCCATCCAAAAAAAGAAAAAGAAGAAGAGAGTCATCGAAAAATCCCCCGAAGCCAAAGAAAAGCGTGGCTCGAAGGCCTAAGGCCAATATAACAGCCTTATCTCCATAAAAAGCCCAACGTCTTCGGGAGCAGGAGGAAGAAAAAGATGATGACTGCCTGCTGATAACCCGTGAAAAAAGAAAAAATGTCGATGCTCTGATGCCCATCGAGCCGGTTAGGGTTGATGTGGCTCAATCCAGAGCCGAAGATTTTCGAGGGGAGTTCAAATAAAGTCCTTGAACCATCATCCGGAAAGAAAGCACCTCGCCTAGGAGATCATTTGGAGGGCGAGGCCGAACGACCTGACCCCGAGCCTCTTCAGATAAGAGAAAATGCCCCGAGTGGATCATTTGGTGTGATCAATGTGGATGATTCGCCTCCTGGTCCCGACTTCTCCGAGGAACAAATTCGAGATGCCAACAATATGAGGTCTTCTGAGATAGAGGCAAGCCATGAAGGGCATGATATCTTTCGAGAATGTCTCGCAGGGCTTGACGATGGCCTCGACCCCGATGCCTCTTTTTTTTTTTTAATGAGGCTCGTAATTTCTTTAAACAAGTGAGATTTCTGTTATCTATGCAGTGCCTTTGTTTTAGTTGTTCTAAACCAATCTTCCATCCTTTTTCGTGAAGGTTGTGGTGCTCCATAAGAGGGCATTTTCCAAGTCCCAAGCTGATCTTGCTCGATGCGAGGCTGAGCTTAAGAAGACTTTGGAAGAGAAGGGCGTCGTCAAAGCCCTTTATGCTAAGAAAGAGATGGCGATCCATGATCTTCGAGTTGAGTTGATGCAGGCATGCTAAGGTCGAGCTGAGTATGTAGAGAAGGTAACGCAGCTATCGAAGGTCTGTTATGTACCTGTTAGTTTTAGCAACTAACATTTTTAATTTCGCAGTTTCACCAGAAGGCCGACTTGGAGGCGCAGCTCCGGGAGGAGCTTAAGATGAAAGAAAATGAGACCCTAGGATTTAGGCAAGGTATGGACAATATCGCCTCTGAGAAGGAAACTCTAAGATAGCAATTAGCTTCGCTCAAATGCCAGCTTCGAGGTGTGAAGGAGTAGAGCCAAGCTCGGGGCCTCGAGATCGAGGAGCTTAAAGCCAAATCTGCTGATGAGCCTGCCAAGGCTAAATCTGATGTTGCGGAAATTATGGCTTCGTATCGAGCCGATGCCAAAGCAGCTAATGCTCGAACAAGGGAGATTTCTTCTATGGTAGAGTTTAAGTTAGCAAGTGCCCTTGACCATGCTAGGCGACAATCCCGGAGGATGACCCTCGAGGAGATACATGCCCGTGGCTTCGACCTTTCGGCCAATATTAAAGCGGAGAAGATTTTTGAAGAAGAGGCGGTCGTTCTGCTTTCCGATGAGGATGATTCAGCCGGTGTCTCTAAGAGTGAAGGAGATGGGGATAAAGTCCCAGAGGGTGAGGCTCCTGAAGACGCAACTCCTGATGATGCGACTCTTGGAGATGCAGCTGCTAAGGATGTGACCCCGAAGTAGTTTTAGGTCAATTTATTTTGTTTCCTTGTAAGCCTTCCTTGTGTAAATATTTCTCGTAATCATCTTTTGAAAATAAGGGGAACTTTTATCTTGTCTTTGGTCTGTGCTGGACTAACCTTGTATTTATTCATGGAAGACTTCGTTTGAATGATTAATCCGAGGATTGGTTTATGGTTCGGGGTGTTACCAAACCCTTAGATCTTTATCGATAGATATAATAATTTTCGAGCTAAGTTTAAATCGCTCCGATGTAAACTCGGGATATTATAAGCCTTGAGTTCAGATCGAAGTGAGAGCGGAGTCTGGAACTATAAGTTTCTGGCTCTTAAGACTTTTAAAGTTGGCCCTTGGGCTCTTATATATTGGCCCTTAGGCTCTTTTGAGATTGGCCCTTAGACTCTTATATATATCAACCCTTAGGCTCTTTTAAGCTGGCCCTCTAAAATGGCTATGTAATTTTTCCCTCATTTCGGCTAAAAGACTTAATGAAATTTTAGTAATGCCTTAGCATGTGTTTTTGTACCCGTTGGTTTTTTTGAAGGCTCGACGTATCAGAACCTTATTAGTTATTTTGTTTGCGTAAGCATGATCGAATACATCTAAAGGTTTTTCCAAAGGCCGGTGTTATCGAAGCCTTTGGATCATCCAAAGACTAATTTATCGGAGCCCTTAGGTTTTTCGGGGACTAAATTGATTTCATATTCTGTCTTTGCCGAGGGTAGCCTGATTTAACTGGTTTTTTTAATAGTTGAAGGCCATTAATTTATAGCGAAAGTCAGACGTCTCCTAGCCACATTATTTCGGTTGTAGCCTTTTCTTACGACCGTAGTCTTTTATATGGTCGTAGCCTTTAGTCCTCGAGTGTGATGGACTTGGCCTTAATATCGAGGGGATGTCTCTTCGAGGTCTTATGAGCTCGAATGTGCCTCTTTGAGGTCTTGTGAGCTCGAATGTGCCTCTTTGAGGTCTTATAAGTTCGAGTGTTCAATAACTCGGTATGCCAATAGTCGATAACAGTCCCCGAGTATTCAGGTGCATTCAGGGTTTTGGCCCTTGAGCCGTTAAATGTGAAAATAGTGGACTTCTTTGAGGCACAAAGTGTTTTGATATAAAAAATGCTTCTTCGAATAATTGAAACATGCGTACATGTTTTGCCGCTTGATGCTTAACTATTCTATGTGGACACGGTTCTTTTGACCGTTTGGCCCATTACAACATTCCCTATCGAAGCCCTCCTTGGCATGAATTGCTTTCTTCGAGGATATAACCTCCGAGGGTGATGCCCCCCAGTATTCGAGATTGGTCGAAAATAAGCCTTGAATACTTTGTTGAATGTTTCTTAGGTAGCATATAGGTGTTGCCTTGTTAAAAACCTTGCCGGTAAAACCCATTTGGGACAAAATCCAAGCCGAGGAAAAAAGAGTGCAACACATGCTTTAATGTTACAACCCATATCCACATGTGTTAGTTCATGCCATATATTAGTTAACATAAATCCAATAAGGAATTATCTTTGAGATGATAAGAAGTCAATCATATTGGTCTTAAGTGATACAAGAGTGTATAAGGGTGATTAACAAGTATTAGAAGTTAAATGAATCAAGGATGTTGTAACTCGTATTTTCAGGTAAATCTAGCGGTGCTTAATACACTCAAGAGGTCATGTATTAAGGTATTTTAATCATATAATATCCGTATCATAAGTCTTGAAGTCAAACGAGTTATGAAACAAAAGTCGACAAAAGTTGTCTCAACTTAGGTTCATAATGTTACTTAAATACTAGGTCAAATGTTTCTAATCTTTTCTCCTAATTTACAAGGAATTACGGGGTGATATACCAACAAAATTAAAGATCTATGAGTCTAGTTTCCAACGCATTAAACCGTTCATCTATACGATCTCGGAGTAGAGAGATATTTACATTTTTGCGAGACTGCGCCAAACACCTCTCTATGGGGCCCACTAAAGCGGTTTAAGATATTTGGACCTATATAGGATGCCTCCAACCCGTTTTAAGTCATTTCTTCTCACTATTTTCAGACCTTAGAACCCTAGGAACATCCTCTCAAGGTTCTCTCAAGATTCAAGACCCAAAAAAAGGGCAAACAACACAAATCAAGTGTCGGGAATTCCGTGGCGCTAGTAAGTCTCTTGTTCTTCTTGTTGTTGCTCATTTTTGTGTTGTTCCAGCTCGTGTGGGAGGTTGTTTTAAAGGGTTTATGTTCTGTAAATACTCCCTCATGTTCTTAATATCAATCCTAGGTGATTTCAAGCCTTCTAAAGTGATTCTAGTGTCGAAAAACACTAATTGATCGCTAGTTTCGCTTTTTTGTTGTTGTGGCAGCATTGGAGGGATATTTCATGGAAATTTAAGGTCAAATTGGAGTTGTTCTTTCTGTAAAAAGGTAAGGAACCTCTTACTCTATATGTATTTAAGATTATCCAAGTTGAGGCTAAGCCATTGAAGCTAGAACTTGTGAAATATATATCGAAAGGCTTGGTAGTAATGTTATTGTTTTGTGGACTGTTTTGCGTTGCTGTTGGGCTGCGTATTTTACTACTATTTTGTGGAGTTTTGGAGGAGGAAGGGTGTGGAGAAACACCATATATATGTAGGGTTATGGGCTGATAGTTATTCGTAACATTTCCGGGTCGTTTGACACGACTACGGTTGTCGTCGTATGTATGGAGTGATTAGGCTGTGTGTGGACTATTTTGGGAGGCTCAATATGTTTATTATTGATGTTGTTTGGGCTGTTTGGTGACTATTTTGAATGGTGTGAGGTCATATATATAGGGGAGGTGTTGTCCGTTTCATCGTAAAATAGGTTGTGGTCGATACATAATAGTTATGACGCTTAAATGATAACGATAGTATCGTTTCTCTTATTGTAGACTAAGGAGTTTTGACAATTGCATAGCTTGAGATTGGGGCAGTATATACAAGGTATGTGAGGCTATCCCTTTCCTTCTTTTGCACGACTCCGATTGTACATAATGTAATGAACGAGCTTCCAAAGATACTCTACTCTTAGAAGCTAGCAGTACTTACATTGTTTTCCCTCTTATGGAACGATTGATGTTAATGTTGCTTCTCTTATTCTTATGTTATCAATGTTGTTGGTACTTCCTGATTCTTATAAGGTTCATAGTGAAGAGTTAGTCCTAATAACGTGTACAGAGGATACCGACCTTACGTCACTCCGAAAGGTTTAGAATGTGATTCCATGAGTCGAGCATGCATTATATATATGTATCTATTTTACTCTACCGAGCCACGCTATAGTTGGCCGGGTACGGCACCTATTGTGCAACCACTGATCAGTTGGGTTTTACCGAGCTCCACGTGGCCGGGTACGATTCTACCGAGCCTATTATGGCCGGGTACGATATGATGATGATGATGCCCACAGAGGCGAATGCTTTAAAGGTTTATGTATTTATACATATGTATCATGCATTTCATGTAAGTAGCCCTCAGAGGTACTAAGATGTTACAGGTTGTATATTCTCTATCCTTGCTTACATTACTGATCGTATTTATGGTTCCTTGCCTTACATACTCAGTACTTTATTCGTACTGACGTCCTTTTATTTGTGGACGCTGCATGTCGTGCTGCAGGTCCTGATAGACAGGTAGGTGCAGCTCCCCCACCACAGTAGGCTGTCCAGTTCAGCGGTGATTGGCGAGATCCCTTCTCCGGACTTGCCTTGGTTTTGGTATGCATTTTTGTTATAGACATTATGGGTATGTCGGGGCCCTGTTCCGGCTATGTTGCAGCACTTATGTTCATTTAGAGGCTCATAGACAAGTGTCGACTCATGTATAGTTTGGTATGCCTTGTCGGCTGGTTTTTGTTGTATAGTCTTTCATGGTAGCGTGGTAGCTCATACCTTATATGTAGTTTCTTGATTGTCTGGTCATCCCCTGCTATGTATGTTCATGCCGTCATATTTTATTGCTGGTTGTCCATGATCCAGGTCTACCATTTATATTGATCTCGTCAGCCCTAAAAGATAATAATGAAGGTTAGATGAAATGTACGTTGGTGCTCGGCAAGTATGGTCGGGTGCTAGTCATGGCCCTCCAGTTTGGGTCGTGACATTTAAAGCCTACGGCCTTCGTGTAAGAGGGGGTGTCTTCGAGATCGCGAGCCTTTAAAGGCTCCTATCCTGTCGAGCTTGTAAGATCTTTTACCAATGACTCTGAGCTCTTGCTATCCGTGGTCATGGTATCTTCGAGAGCCTTGACCTGGTCGGGGATGATTCTTAATGCCTCGATTTAACACCATGAGGCTGATAAATTCACTCATTCCAATTTCGAAGACACGATTCTCTATGTTCAGCTCCGTGTCGCGTTGCCCCGAAACATTGATTGTTTCCTGTAGATGAATTAAAATGGTCCTTTGCACACAGGGAACTAACTAGTCATATCACCAATATAGTCTTTCATTACTTTACTTGTCCGTTCTTCGCACATCCCGTTGACTAGGTGTTGATACGAAGTTTTTCGAACTGGGGGCCTCCTTTTTTGTTTTACTGGTTTGAACCTGGGATTATTGCTCAGTCTATGTGTGATGATTTAAGGCTAGATCCCTGCCATATCTGAACGGGGCCAAACAATGCAATCTATATCATCAATAATAAACTAAAAGGGTTTTTTCCTGAGTTTGGGGGTTAATCCCGTTCCCAGGTGTACCTTTCTTTTGAGCGGTTGACATGGTAACATCAAGCTTGTCGGGGTAAACGAAGGTTTGAGGAGCTAAGGAGTTCCCATCTTCACCTTCGGTTACCTGTTTATCCTTCTTCCGTTTAGACTTGGAGTTGTGATTGCTACTTTGCCACCTATTTTATCTTTGAAGCTCAACTTCTCCGAGGTCAAGGGTTTCAGCATCGACATCGCTTCTACAATTGCAAACATCTGTTTTGCAGCATGCTGTTCTCCGTGGACTATTTTCACTCCTTCCTTTGTCTGGAACTTCATCATTTGATAGAGGGTCAATGGCACTGCCCTCATGTTGTGTATCCATGACCTTCTGAGGAGTACGTTATACCTCATGTCGCCTTCGATGACATAAAACCTGGCATCTTGTATGGTCTCGACTACGTTTATTGGAAAAAAAAATTCCCTTTGTTGTTTCACTTGCCATGTTGAAACCATTCAGCACCTGGGATGCAGGTACAATCCGATTTTGCAGGCGGAGTTGTTTCACGACTCTCGATCTAATTATGTTCGTAGAGCTACCTGGATCTACTAAAACACATTTAATCTGAACTTTATTTAAAAGGATAGAGCATACCAGGGCATCGTTGTGAGGCCGGAATACGTCCTCTACTTCCTTGTCACAGAACAATAGGGCGTCCTTGGGCACATAGCTCCTAGTCCATTTCTCTTTCGTGATGGACACTTTGGTGCGTTTGAATATGGGTCCCTGTGGGACATCGACTCCACCGATGATCATGTGAATGACCTATTGAGGTTCTTTAGGTTCATTCTTCCTATTTGCATCACTTTCTCATAAATGGTTCTTAGCCCGATCACTGAGAAATTTATGAAGATGCCCTTCATTGAACAACCGGGCTACCTTCTCCCTAAGCTGCCTACAATCCTCGGTCCTATGCTAGTGAGTACCATGATACTTATATATTAAGTTGGGATTCCTCTAAGAAGGGTAGGTCTGTATGGGCTTGGGCCATCTAGTATCTTTAACTTTGCCAATGGCTGAGGCGATACCCGAGGCATCGACACTGAAGTTGTATTCTGATAACTTGGGTGCCTCCATCGGTCCCGAGCGCCTATCGAACCCGATTTTGCTCATGAGCCCTCCGGCATTTTGGCCTCGATCTACTCTCTGATCATTCCGAGGTGTATTGCCGCTTGAAATTTCCTTCTATCTTCGACGTACGGTTGATATCTTTCCTTGTTAAATCTTGATCCCCGGTCTGAGTCCTTCGGGGGCTTGGCTGCAAATCTATTAGGATGAACTGTACCCGAGGGGGCTCCCAACTAGTTGTCCTCAGCCCTCATTTTTGACAGATAATGATTGTGAACATCTGACCATGTCACAGCGGGATATTCAATCAAGTTCTGCTTCAGCTGTCGAGATGCAATCGAGCTTCTTTCATTCAAACCTTGCATAAAGGCCTAAACTACCCAGTCATTGGAGACTAGTGGTAATTACATCCTTTCCATCTGAAACTGGGACACGAACTCCCTTAGCATCTCGTCATCCATTTGATTTATTTTGAAGATATCTGATTTTCTTGTGTCCACCTTTATAGCCCCGGTATGTGCTTTCACGAAGGTGTCTGCCAACATAGCAAATGAATCTTTTGAGTTAGAAGCTAAGTTGTTATACCGTATCATAGCTCATTTTGATAGTTTTTCCCCAAACGTTTTTAATAATACTGACTCGATTTCATCGTCATTCAAGTCATTTCCTTTGATTCCACAAGTGTATGAAGTAATATGTTCGTTAGGGTCAGTTGTTCTGTTGTATTTTGGTATATCGGGCATGCAAAATTTCTTGGGAATGGGCATCGGAGCCTCACTTAGGGGGAAAGGTTTTTGTATGAATTTCTTGGTATCTAGACCTTTTAAAACTGGAGGTGCTCCCGGTATTTGGTCTACCTCGGAGTTATAAGTTTCCACCTTTTTATCGTTGTCTTCTGTCTTCTTTTCTCCTAACTCGATTCTTTTAGTCAGTTCCTCGAGCATTTTCATGATTGTGGGTTCAGCCCCTGAGCCGCTTTCGTCAGGCCTTTCTAGTGCTGGCTCGTGCAGGGCATTTACTGGCTCGGTAGTGTTAGGAGTTCTATTTTGACTCTGAAGCTGAGCAATGGCGACTTGATAAGCTTGCAGCATTTCAAATATCACTTGGAGGCTGACTCCTCCTTCTTCCATCCCTCGTGTTTCCTAGACTCCTGCTCGGGCTTCCCTCTGTGCGTTCCTTGTGGGGTCTGTACCTACGTCCGTGTTTTTAGCATTGTGCGGACTGATATCAACTGGCTCCACGTTTGGCACCACCTCAGGGTTTATGGGTGGAACACCGACCCCTATACCGTTGTTTTCTCCAAGACCTTCGTCCTCGTGAATAGGTGCATTCTGTGTGCTAGACATGATTAAACCTGAAATCAAAGAATCTTTGACAAGAAAAAGTGTGAAGAATAACGTGTGCTATCAGAAAACTAGCACTAAAACAATCACTATTATCTTTAGCCCCACGATGGGTGCCAAACTGTTTACCTCAAAAAATGGGGGTAACAATTAAATGTAATTTGTGGTTTTAAAGATATGTGATTTATTCTAATACTAGTAGATATACAAGCAATACTAAGTTTAAATAATAAGAATTGATGAACCAAACCAGTATTGTAAGAACAATGAGGACCTCGAGCTCAACTTTCTTGGGGGCCTCGAGGTCAGCTAAGAACAATAGGGTATGAACAATAAAGTAAAAAGCAATAAAGCTGAAGAACACTTTTTGAGCACGTTAAACAAGAAAAGCAAAGTATAATATTCTATTGTAGTGAATAATAATGTGTGATACAAATGATTGGGGTCCCCTTTATATAGGAGGAGAAAACCCCAATATAGTACATTCCTAATTGAGGAAAAGAATTCTATTGGTATAGGTGTATAACAACCTGGTACGAACTTGTACCATTTCGTACAAATCTTATCCTTTAATTTATGCCTTGATCCATGTGTCCTTGGGAATCTCCTGCTCTTTCTTGATTGCCCTTGAGAATGTATTTCCCTCAATATAGGTCACTCCAAGCCTTCAATCTGCTTCCTCGAGGTGTGTGTCTTTTAGCTGGGTCCGACCTCTACTTTGAGTCGCCCAAACTCGAACTCATTGCCCAATCCAAGACTTCGAAATCAGGCTCCTTGATTTTGACCGTATACAATACCTATCCAAAAAAAGGCATGTAAAGTGATCCCAAGTCATGGGAAGAGAACCTGTTGGTCTGCCAAGAAGATGTGACTTCCACCATCTACGAGCCCTGCCCTCCAGCTGGAAAGTAGTGAAGTCCACCCCAATGGACTCTAATATACTCATATTGTGCAGCCTGCCCTTGCACCTATCAATAAACTCCTGGGGGTCCTCATGTTGTTCACCTCCAAAGACAGGAGGGTGTAGCCAAGTCCATCTGTCTAATAGCTTTTGTGGCTCGCTGGCTGCAACTGGTCTAGGCTCAGGTATGGCTATTGCTACTGGCTGGGCCCCGCCCATGGGTAGTGTGCCCGGGGCCTGATATACACTAGCTGCATGCCCAGGAGCCTGAGCAGTAGGAGTCTGTGCCCTCCCTCCAGCCTGAGATGTGGCTGGGTCTACTAGAAATTAACCAGTCTGGGTCATAGAATCCATAAACCGTAGCATACGACCCATAATCTCCTGAAAGCCCCGTGCTAACATGAAATCTATCGGGGCTGGCTCTGCTGCAGGCTCCTCTCCCTGCTCCTCAATAATGGGATCCCCTATTGGATCTACTGGTGGTATAGCTGGGGCAACTCTAGGATGTCCTCATCCCCTATATCGGGATGGTGCCCTCCCCCGGTCTCTACCTTGGCCTCTAGCAATAGGGGGAGCAGCTCCTCCCTTGTCCAGAACATCTACCATATGCGTTCTCACCATTTATGAGAGAATAAGAGAAAGACACTTAGTATAACATCAAATGAACGATAGGAGATGAAGAAAGAGTAGTTTCCTAACCCCCTATAGCCTCTCAAAGATAAGTACAGACGTCTCTGTATGGATCCGCAAGACTCTATTAGGCCTGCTCACAACTTGTGAGACCTACTTGAGCCTAGTGCTCTGATACCATGTTGTCACGGCCCAATTTCTCCTATAGGTCGTGATGGCGCCCAACGATGTCGCTAGCCTACAATGAACTAACTCTGTGATCCTTTCTTTTAAAGATATGAAATAGTATATTTTCAGTTTGTGCATACATAAGAAGTAAGAACTTAATAAAAGTGAGAGATCAATATTTTTTTTAAGTAGTGAGATAAATAAGATAACCCAAAAACCATCAAGTGTCTACTAGCTTAAACCTCCAAGACCTAGCATCAAAAGTGTATGAGCAATTAGTAGAATATACAAAAGAATACTACACTACTATCTAAATTGAAATAGACAGAAAATACAAGCAAAAGAAAGACTTCGGTTGCTGCAGAACGGGCTCAGAAGGCAACTCACCGCGAAGTCTCTTAGTAGTAGTCAAGGATGCCTGTTAGACTGATATCCAGATGCACCTGCCTTAGATCCTGCACATTTAGTGCAGAAGTATAGCGTGTGTACATAAACAACATGTACCTAGTAAGTATCCAGTCTAACCTCGAAGAAGTAGTGACAAGGGGGCGACTTTGACACTTACTATGGGCTATCAATAAAATGTCAGAATTGTAACTAAGCATGGATTACATAAATATAGCTGAAAACTCAACAACAGGAAATAGTAGGCAATCCTTTCACTAATAGTAAATCCCAAATTCATTTCCATCATTTAACAATTTATATCTCAAGCCAATGAAGCAATATCAATTATAATTAGTTCCAAAGATTTATTACGCGCAATTTATGCCGAGGTCGTACATTCCGATCTAATATAAAATTATTTAAATTGTGCACTGTCGAGGGCCGAACGGCATGAACCATAGATGCATCTATCTGCTACTGAGGCATTCGGCCCGCTCCACAAAAAGAGAAAATACTTTATAACAGCCGATTCAAGATTTATTAAGAAGCTAACATATAAAGAAACACCAATCCTCAATAACAGTCAAGTGACCCATCAGCGACTTCAAGTAAGTGAAATTTAATCTTTTACGATTTCTTTATCAAGTTCCAATACGACTAAAGCAATTAAGTTAGCAAGTAGGGTGCAAACATCATAAGTACAGCATGGTATGGGTTCTAGACTACCCAGACAATAGCATAAATAGTAGCTACGCATGGACTCTCATCATCTCATGTGTACGTAGCCCCCACAAATAGGAGCACATATTAATCAATTCACCTATGAGGTAAATTCCCTCTTACAAGTTTAGAAAAGAGACTTACCTCGTCTTAAAGCCTATTTTCCGGTCCAAGATTGTGCCGAAATCCTCAATTCGGTGCCAAACGAGTTGAAACTAGTCAAATGTTATATAAAATAGTCAATACATGTTCAAAAGTTCACATACTAACTATCAAAGTGATTTCTCAATCCTATTTGAAAAATTCCTAAAATTCACCCCCGGACCCACGTGCGCAGATTCCGAAAATATTTTGAAGAAAATTATTACCCATAACCTCATGAACCAAGATATATGATTTTTCTAACTTCCATAACAAATTTCGTGGTTAAATCCTATTTTATCAAAACCCTAGGTTTTCACTTAACCCCATGATTTTTACTAATTTACATGTTAAATCTACTCATAAACTATGTATTTAACTCACATTGTGTAGAAATTACTTACCTCAAAATGCTGGGTAAAAACCCCTCTCTAAGAGCTCAAATAATCGCCCAAGCAATGAAACAAATTAGCTCAAAAAGCCTAAGTCCCGTATTAAATGAGGTTCTACCTTCTGTGATTTTCGCACTTGCGGAGGTTTGACCGCTTCTACGGCTCCGCATCTGCGGAAAAATCATCGCAGATACGACCCTTGCCCAATGGCCTCCTCCCCCTTCTACGCCCACTTCTGTGGCTTTCTCAGCGCACCTGCAACTGCTTCCCCCCCCCCCCCCCCTCCTGCGAACATCTCCTTTGCACCTGCGCCTTCGTAGGTGCAATCTGACTTGTGCTTCTGTGATGGTTGGGCAGGCCATGCTGGGCTGCTGCTGCGGTCAAGGTCTCATTTCTATGAGCTCGCACCTATGGCTATCCAAGCGCAGGTGCGATTACACCAGAAGCTGGAAGCTTTAGCTGCTACTCCAAGTCCAAACTTGGTCCGAGCCTTGTCCGATTAACACCCGAGGCCCCCGAGGCCCTGCTAGAACATACCAATAAGTTTCAAATCATAAAATGGACTTGCTCGAACTCCCGGAACACTCAAAGCAACACTAAAACTAAGAATCACACCCCAAACCAATTGAATCAAAAAATATGAACTTCAAGTTCTACAATTTACTCCCAATGCACTGAAATGTACTTAAACTACTCGGAATGACACCAAATTTTGCACGGAAGTCTTAAATGATATTATGAAACTATTCCCGGGTCTCAGAATCTCATTTGGACCTCGATATCACCAAAACCTACTCCAAACCAAATTTAAAGAACTTTAAAACCTTCAAAGAGCCAATTTTCACTATTAGGGCCCGAAATGCTCCCGGGTTATCCAAAACCTGATCCGGACATATGCCCAAGTCCAAAATCATCAAACCAACCTATTGAGACCGTCAAATCCCGATTCCGAGGTCGATTTTTCAAAACATTAACCGAAGTCAAACTTAGCCTTTTAAGGCCAACTTAAGGAACCAAGTGTTCTGATTTCAACTCAAACTCTTTCAAATCCCGAACTAATCATTTCCGCAAGTCATAAAACAATAAAAGCACATACAAGGAGCCTTATTTAGGGGAATGGGATTCTAGAAAGCAAAACGACCGGTCGGATCGTTACAGTAAAAGTGGAGATATAAAGAAAATAAGTTTTACAAAGTTCAAATGGATTGAAATTTCAGGTGGAGTCATTAGATGTCGCAAAGTTGCGAATGCGTAATTATTCCGCAAAAAAAAAAAACTTTCCTCGAGGAATTATTCCGCAAAAAAAAAAACTTTCCTCGAGGACGAGTAAAAGCTTAAATGTGGGAGAGTTTGATAAGTACATTTTACATGATTTTAACGTATAACTTTCTTTGTAGAAATATAAAAATTATTATGTTTCTTTCACAAATTTAACTTGATTCCGCATGAAATGTTACGAGAAGAATTGGTGCAAAAGAAATAAGACTTCAAGAAAAGAAAAAAGCAAGTTATGACAAAATATGAACTGGCATAAAATCCATCTACCACAACAAAGTGGTCATAACTAGATCCAAAAATAAAAGAATCTTTCATAACCAAAACAAGCAGCTATAACCAAACCAACTTGTTATGATTTGATTATAAAAGTATACTACGGCGAATGATGAAGGGTGGAGAGAAGGAGAGCTCAACAGACAACTAAATCCATTTCAGAGTCTTTCCTTTTCATTTCAGCCAGTTGCTCAGTTCATTGAATTTTTGCCCAGTCATTACAGTGGCTTTTGTTTCTAGTTCCTAATAAATTTTAGCTTTGAAAATTATTTTATATCCTGCTTTTAATTAAATAGGAAGAATTATTCTTTCTGAATATTTCTTTCTATTTTCTTCTAATGGACAAGAATATTTTCATTAGCAGTATTAGCTCCAGTATGGAGTAACTTACCATGTGTTGGGAGAATAATGGATCTTAATATTTTTATATAATAGTAAATTATTCATCAATTTCACATGCTTGAGCTGAAGCTTTTTATTTAATTTTATCTACTTTATAGTTAGGTGTCATTTAATTTGTAACATCTATGTATTTCATACTACATATTAACTTCTTACTAATTCTGTAATCGAAAGAGGCGGAAGAAGTAATATAGTAAATTTTGGTATTGATAGATGTTAACTTCAATTTAATGACAACTAGCTTTTATATGTTAAAATTGATTTGACACTTATTTGTCATCGAAAGAGGCGAATATTGTAGTAATCAATTATAACAAGTAGGGAAACCAAAAGGGACTTACTAAAAAGAGCATGCTTTAGTTCAAGTATATATTTCTAACTCTGTAATATTACTATTTTGATAATCAATTTGTATAACCGAGAGGAGTACAACTAATTGTTTAACTTAAGTAATAATATATAAATATAATCGTGAGAGACATTTATACATTTGTGAGAAATAGAAATTAAAGAATAAGCATATCTATTATATAATTAAAATATTAAGTGAAATCAGGATCCCAACATCTTTTTATTATATTTGTAAAAAATAAAATATTTTCTATTTCTCTATTCATGCATTTTTAGTTTGATAAATCACCACTCAACTCTCTCTGGTTTTCTCAAATAGTAATTAAAACAAGAAACGTCTATAGAATAGATAAATCAAACTATGTGGGTTCAACATCTTTCTATACTATTATTTGACAGAGTACGGGTCAAAATTTTATATACGCCAAACACTCGTCAATTCCCCAAGGACTGCTAGTACTAATCATGACCTTCTAAGACTTAGAGTTTACAAAGCTGCTATGAAATAAATACATCATCTTTTTGAAACGTACATAAATAGATTTACAAATCTAAATCTAACAAGAATAATAGGCTACTATAACTGGAACTAAGATACATTTTCATTGTCAGCTCTCGTCACTCGCATAAACATTTGCACGCAAGGTGCAGAAGTATAGTATGAATATAACCGACCCCATGTACTCAATAAGTAACAAACCTAACCTTAGGTTGAAAGCAGTGACGAGCTTGGATAATGGTTAGAGTCCAACACCAATAGCTAAGAACAACTTGTAATAATATAATAAAAGCAGCACAAGAAATAACTCAAAGATATAATGCTCAACTAGTTCACAGTTACGGAAAAATAGGGATGGTTTTCAGGTATAATAGTAAAACCCATATCTTTCATCGAAATCAACAAAATATAATTAAATCAGAAAAATGTAATTTTTCCCAAAAAATATCAACAACAGATAAGATATTTCATTCTCAGATAGCATGAGGAAAGTACATCTCTATGCCTACATGTCAATGTGCATGTGAAATCATAAATGTCATAAAATCGTGTAGCATGAGAAAATGCATCTTTATGTGTGTATGTCAAGTATGCATATCAAATGCAATGTATCACAATGATGAACTCATGTACTCAAACTCTTAGAGTACTCAATCTCATTGTCTAGCACTCCCACTCAGCACACTCAATCACTCAGCATTGTACGGTACCTCCGCTCACTACTGGTATGTCAGACTCTAGAGGTGCGGATCCTTCCCAAACACTAAATATAAGCCAACATAGCCTGTTATAGCGTGCAGCTCGACTCCATCATGAATCAATAAAACCTGCTGCGGTGTGCAGCCCTATAACGACCCAGTCGGTTGTTTCATGTGTTACCGCTCTATTTCCCCCATTTCTGCTTCTCATTATCTTGTTCAGTTGTATTATGTATTACCGGGTTAGTTAATTCAGGTTCAAAGTGGTTTGGAGAGGATTGAGACACTTAGTCTCTTTTGAGTAAGCTTAAGTTGGAAAAGTCAAATGGATGTTGACTCATGGGAAAAAGGGCTCAAGTGTGAATTCTGAAGGTTCGGATAGCTTTGGGAGGTGATTTAGGACTTAGGAGAGTGATCAGAATGTGTTTTGGAGGTTCGGAGTAGATTTAGGCTTGAATTGGCGAAATTGGAATTTTGGCGTTTTCCGGTTGATAGGTGAGATTTTTATATAGGGGTTAGAATGGAATTCTGGAAATTGCAGTAGGTTTTTTGTGTCAAATGTGATGTGTGTGCAAAATTTCAGGTCAATCGGGCGAGTATTGATAGACTTTTTGATCAAAAGCGAAATTCGGAAGATTTTGGAACCATAGGCTTGAATCCGATGTTATTTAGTTGATTCAATGTTGTCTGAGGTGTTTTGAAGACTGATATAAGTTTGGACAGTAGTATATGACTTGTTCGTGCTTTTGGTTGAGGTCCTAGGGGCCTCGGGGTGATTTCGGATGGTTGACGAGGGCCTTAGGCTGGATTGGCCTATTTTCCTCAATACTGGGTGACTTATAGTATACGATGTACATACATTCCGGGATGGATCTTCCCTGGGCCGAGTGGGTTGTATACAGTATCGAGTGGTTGAGCACTGTGAGTGGAGGTATCATACGTGACATTGATCATGCTATATGTGCATTAGTACTTAGAGTTTTCCTGAGTTTTATACTCTGTATTGTTCATACTGTGTTTAGTTATTTCTCAAAAATTACATGAACTTTAAGCATGCCTACTTTTCCGTACAATTATTTGTTGCAACCTGTATGAGGTTTGCTTCGTCACTACTATCAGTCTATAGTTTGTACTTGTTACTTACTGAGTTGGTGTACTCACGTTACCCCATGCACCCCTGTGTGCAGATCCAGGTATCTCGGGGCATGGTAGCGGTTGTTGATCTTGCCAGTTGAGGACTTTCTGTGGATATTGCGAGGTAGCTGCTTGGCGATCGCAATTCCGCCTTATCCTTTCTTATCTTCCTTATAGTACCTTTATTCTGACATTCTCAGACTATGTATTCATATATATTCAGATAGTTGTAGTATGTTGCTCATGACTTAGTGACACCCGAGGTCGGGATTATGTATTTTTTTCCGCTGAATTTGAGTTCTATTTTTATCTTATTGGATTTTTGTTTAAAAATATGATTTTTCTTAAGTCTTAAATTGGAAAACGGAGTGAATGGGTAATAATTGGCTGGCCTAGTATCACGATAGGCGCCATCACAACGTGGTTAGATTTTGGGTCGTGACATGTTGGTATTAGAGCCTAGGTTACATAGGTCTCATGAGTCATGAGCAGGTTTAGTAGAGTCTCGTGGATCAGTGCGGAGACGTCTGTATTTATCTTCGGGAGGCTGCAGAACCTTTAGGAAAAACATCATATTCTTGAATTCTGTCGTGTGAATCTATTAATCCGAGTACTAAACTTCTGTTATTCTATTCTCTCATAGATGGTGAGGACACGTGCTACCGGTCGGGATGGACGACCACCATACCACCAGTTGGGGCCGCTAGAGACCGAGGATGCGGTTGAGCCATGGTAGGGGCAAGGGTGTGGCCCGCACAGCAACAAGGGAAACACTTGCAGATCCACCCGCCGCCCTAGTTCATGATCAGGCTCCAGCTGGGGATGCTCCAACAGCACCAGCTTAGGCACCGACTGTGCCTATAGTTATTTCGGGTCTCCAAGAGACTTTGGCTCAGATTCTGACTGTGTGCACCAGTCTTGCTCAGGCAATCACAGTTTCTACTGTAGCAGCTACTTCTCAGGCTGGGGGAGACACTCAGACTCCTGCTGCCCGTACACCCGAGCAGGTTGTTCAGGGACTCCAGACACCGGAGGCACCACTAGCCTAGTCGGTTGCAACTGCTCAGAATTTTGTGGTTCCAGTTATGCCTGACGACGAGCAGCATCGATTGGAGAGGTTTGGTAGACTTCAGCCTCCGACTTTTAATGGTGCAGAGGGCAAGGATGCCCAGGGTTTCTTGGATACGTGTCAAAGGATGTTGCGTACAGCGGGTATTCTGGAGACTATGGGGTCTTATTTACTACTTTTCAGTTTTTTAGGGCTGCCTTCACTTGGTGGGAGGCTTATGAGAGGCGTAGGCCTGTTGGTGCACTGCCCCTTACCTGGCATCAGTTCTCCATTCTCTTTCTAGAGAAGTATATACTGCATTCCCGTAGGGAGTAGCTGCGCTGGGAGTTCGAGCAGCTACTTTAGGAGGGCCTGTCCATGACGCAGTATGAGATGAGGTTCTCCGAGTTGTCCCATCATGCCATCTGGATAGTTCCCACAGACAGGGCAAGGATCAGGAGGTTCATTGATGGCCTCAACTATCAGCTACGGATTTTTCTGACCAGAGAGAGAGTATCTGGCACTTCTTATGAGGAGGTGGTTGACATTGCTAGAGAGATTGAGTCATTTCTTCGCCAGGATCCAGAGGAGAGGGAAGCTAAGAGGCCTCAGGGATCTAGTAGTTTTGGGGGTTCTTCTTCGGGAGGCCAGTTTCAGCACGGCAGAGACCGTTCATTCAGGCATGCTTCACCAGCCTATTTAGGTCACTGTGGTGGGTCATCTGTCCAAGGTTCTGAAAGTTCACATCAGGGTCATTCATCTCTCAGTGCCCTTCCAGCTTAGAGTTCGACTCAAGCACCATCAGTTCAGGGCTTATCTGTGTCGGGTTCTTCTAATGGGCTGTGATGACCCAAAAGGTCATCACTTGCTTTTAAAATTGAATTCTATGTTCTAAGGCCTTGAAAACCTCATTTAGCATCACCTCAATTTGCGTGCATAGTCTGGTCGCATAGCCGGAAAGCCTAAATATGAAAATCTATGAAAAATGATAAGTTTTGACTATAAAATAAGTTAATTTAACTTCGGTCAACATTTTGGATAAATGGACACTCATGATGTGACGTTCCCGGAGGATCTATAGGAAAATATGGGACTTGGGCGTATGCCCGGAATCGAATTCCGAGGTCTCAAGCCCGAGAAATGAATTTTTAAAGAAAATTGTTTTCTGAAATTGTTAAAAGGAATTTGAAATAAATTTTGATTAGAACATGTTGGTATCGGGACCATATTTTGGTTCCGGTGCCCGGTACATGTCTTATATGTGATTTAAGATAACTTTGTGAAGTTTGGTAAGAAACGGATGCCATTTGACGTGATTCGGACCTAAATTGCAAAATTTGATGTTTTAAGAAGTTTGAAATAATTCATTGATTTTGAGGTTTAATTCGATGTTAATGATGTTAATTTGGCGATTTGATCGCATGGATAAGTTCATATGGTGTTTTCAAGTTAGTACGTATGTTTGTCTTAGAGCCCCGAGGGCTCGGGTAAGTTTCAGATGTATTTCAGAAGGTTTTAGACTCTTAAAAAGTTGCAGGTTTTCAGCTATTGGTATTCTGATATTTCCTTGTTCGCGTTCGCGGGAGGACCCTTGCGGACGCAATGTGTTAAATATCCTGAAGGAAATTCCTTCTACGTGAACGCGTAACCCAGGTCATGAACGCGAGGCGTTGGGGGGTCTTCCCTTCACGAATGTAGGCCTGGTAACGCGAATGCAAAGGCTAATTGAGCCTGGTAGGGGGTGGGACATTAGACCTACACGATCGCTACCACATGGACGTGAACGCGAAGGCTCGAGGGGTCATTTCTCTGCGAACGCAAGCCATATTCTGCGAACGCGAAGGCCTATCAGGCCTAACCCATTGCGAACGCGATGGACCTGTCGTGAACGCAGTGAGTAATTTCGCCCAGTTATTTTAAGTTCCAAAAACAGAACATTACGGGATTTTCATTATTTTTCACAAACTTCATCTTCTCCGCACCTCTTGGGCGATTTTTGAAGCACTTCTTCACCATAACCTCTCGGGTAAGTAATCTTTAACTTGTTTTCTTCCATTTTTATCAACACCCACTAGATTTCTAGGCCTAAAACATGTGATTAAGGGTAGAAAATTAGGGATTTGGGTAAAGTTAGGGCTTTTTGATTATTTGGGAATTTGACCTCGTTTTGGGGTCGGATTTCAAAATAAATTATATATTTGGGCTCGTGGGTGAATGGGTGATCGGGTTTTGGTCCAAACCTTGTGTTTTGACCAAGCGGGCCCGGGGTCGATTTTCGGATTTTTGGAAAGAATGATTAGAAAGCTATAATTAAGTATTGGAATTGGATTGTTTAGCATTTATTGATGTTATTAAGTTGATTATGTCTAGATACAATTGATTTGGAGCCGAATTCGAAAGGAAAGGCGGTGTTTGAGGATTGAGTTGGCCGTGGAAGTTCGAGGTAAGTGTTTGGTCTAACCTTAGCTTGAGGGATTAGGAGTTGTGTCCTATTTGTTATTTGCTTCTTGTTGAGTACGACGTATAGGCATGGTGACGAGTATCTATACGTTGGTGTCAAGCATGACTGTGAGTCTTATATTATGATTTTCATGATTCCGTTGTATTATTCATGCCTTGGTGAAGATTTCTATTTGTTGTGTAAAGTTGTGGAAGAATTGTGACCTATGAACATTGAAGAGTGTTGGCTCCAGTTGTATAACGAATTGTGAAAGTATAAGTGATAATTGAAACTCTAGAGCATCGGCTCGAGTTGTGAAGTGAAATGTGAAGTAAAAGTGAGAAAGAGAAGAGATCATTATGTTGCCCCCTTGCCGGGCTATTGTTGGGTCATGGTTCCCTTGCATTGTGTTCTTAATTGATATTATGGATGCTTAGGTTGATGATTATTTGTGTTGGGTAGGGATTATGGTTATAGTTGAGGTAGTTAGGTGTTGTAACAAGTTTGGTTATAGCTGAGGTAGTTAGGTGTTGTAACAAGTTTGGTTATAGCTGTTTCTCCCTTGCCGGGACAAATTACTTATGCTGTCGAATCCCTTGCCGGGATAGTGTAGACCTTATTGATCCCTTATTGGGACTCTTGTTATGATTGTTGTCAATATTATATGTGGATCAGGTTGCACGCTGCAACAATATTATATATGGATCGGGTTGCACGCCGCAATAATATTATATGTGGATCGGGTTGCACGCCGCAACAATATTATATGTGGATCGGGTTGCACACCTCAACAATATTATATGTGGATTGGGTTGCACGTTGCAACAATAATATATGTGGATTGGGTTGCATGCAACAATAATATTATATGTGGATCGGGTTGCACGCCGCAACAATGATATACGTTGATCGGGTTGCACGCCGCAACAATGATAAATGATATGGATCGGGTTGCACGCTGCAACAGTGTTAATACATATTGGGATCGGGTTGAGCGCCGTAACAATTATTGATACAAGTGTGTTTATTTTGGATATTAGTTTCTTTTGTTCGCTGTGAATTCTAAGATGCCCTTAGACTGTTACTATGGATTTACTGTTATTACCGGTATACCCCCGCAGCATCTTTCCCCCTCCCTTCTTTACTTGCTTATCCCCGCTTTACTTTCCGATGTATATTATATACTGCACAATGTTTATTTGGTAGTTTGGTCCTAGTCTCGTCACTACTTCACGGAGGTTAGGATAAGCACTTACCAGCACATGGGGTCGGTTGTGCTGATACTACACTCTGCAATCTTTTGTGTAGACCCCAGTGTTCCGGACTTCGGACCGCATTGAGATTGCTGATTCTTGATCATTAAGCGACCCGAGGTAGTTCTGCAGGCATCAGCAGGCCTTGGAGTCTCTTTCTATCTACTATTCCTATTTCTTTCTTGTATTTCTAGAGACAGTGTTGTATTTATTCCTTTCAGACCCTTTATTTGTAGTATTCTTAGACCGTCTGTGAAACTGTGACACCAGTTCTGGGTAGCCAAGACTCAAACAGTTGTATTAGATATTCATGTTCAGATAGCTTATTGTTTCTTTCTTCCGCGTGTATTAAATTTCATTGTTTAAATGTTATTATTTTGAAATTGTTAATGAGTATAAAATGGGTAAAAAGGTAAATTGTGCAATTAATTGGCTTGCCTAGATCATACTAGTAGGCGCCATCACGACTCCTAAGGGTGGGAATCCAGGTCGTGATATGGGCATCCCGGTGCGCGGGGCTCCCTTCAGTCCCCACCGCCACTTGCTATGAGGAGTTGCTTGGAGTGTGGAGATTTGGGCCATATCAAGAGGTTCTGTCCCCGTCTTACGGGAGGTTCATCCCAGCAAAGGAGTCAACCTTCAGCTTCAGCACCAGTTACTTCCTTACCCGCTCAGTCAGCTCAGGGTGGAGGTTAGTCAGCTAGGGGTCGCCCTAGAGGGGGAGGTCGATCAGGTGGTGGTCAGGCCCGTTTCTATGCCTTCCCAGCTAGACCAGATGTTATTGCTTCAGATGCTGTGATTATAGGTATTATCTCAGTCTGCCATAGAGATGCCTATGTATTATTTGATCCCGGTTCCACCTTTTCTTATGTGTTGTCATATTTTGCCCATTATTTGGATATGCCCCGCGAGTCTCTTGTTTCATCTGTCCATGTATCTACTCCGGTGGGCGATACTATTGTTATGGACCGTGTATATCGGTCGTGTGTAGTGACTATTAGAGGTTTGGATGCCCGAGTGGATCTCTAGTTGCTTAGTATGGTTGATTTCGATGTGATATGGGGCATGGATTGGTTATCTCCGTGTCGTGCTATTTTGGACTGTCATGCTAAGACAGTGACATTGGCTATGCTAGGGTTGCCACGCATTGAGTGGCGAGGTTCAACTGATTATGTTCCCAGTAGGGTGATTTCATTTCTGAAAGCCCAACAGATAGTTGGGAAGGGTTGTCTTTCATACTTAGCATTTGTGAGGGATGTTAGTGTAGAGACTCCCAGCATTGATTATGTTCCAGTTGTGAGGGATTTTCCCGATGTGTTTCATGCTGACCTGTCGGGCATGCCACCGGATAGGGATATTGATTTTGGTATTAACCTAGTATCGGGCACTCTACCCATTTCTATTCCACCGTATCGAATGGCACCGGCTGAGCTGAAGGAGTTAAAGGAGTAGCTTTAGGAACTCCTCGATAAGGGGTTTATTCGGCCTAGTGTTTCGCCGTGGGGTGCTCCTGTTCTATTTGTGAAGAAAAAGGATGGCACTATAAGTATGTGCATTGATTATAGGTAGTTGAACAAGGTTACCATTAAGAACAAGTATCTCATGTCTCGCATTGATGATTTGTTTGACCAACTTCAGGGAGCGAGAGTGTTCTCCAAGATTGATCTTCGTTTAGGGTATCAGCAGCTGAAGATCAGAGACTCGGATATTCTTAAGATGGCTTTCAGGACCAGATATGGTCATTATGAGTTCCCTGTGATGTCTTTTGGGCTGACCAATGCCCCAGCAGCGTTCATGTATTTGATGAATAACATGTTTTGGCCTTATCTCGACTCGTTTGTCATAGTCTTTATTGATGATATTTTTGTGTATTCGCGTAGTCAAGAGGAGCACGCGGAGCATTTGAGAGTTGAGTTGCAGAGATTGAGGGAGGAGAAGTTTTATGCAAAGTTCTCCAAGTGTGAGTTTTGGCTCAGTTCAGTGGCTTTTTTGGGGCACGTGGTGTCCAGTGAGGGTATTCAGGTAGATCCGAAGAAGATAGAGGCGGTTCAGAGTTGGCCTAGACCGTTCTCAGCCATAGAGATTAGCAACTTTCTTGGTTTGGCGGGTTATTACCGTTGGTTCATTCTCTCCCCTGACCAAGTTGACTTAGAAGGGTGCTCCATTCCTGTGGTCGGATGAGTGTGAGGTGAGCTTTCAGAAGCTCAAGACTGCCTTGACCATAGCTCTAGTGTTAGTTTTGCCATCAGTTTCAGGTTCATATACCGTGTATTGTGATGCTTCGAGAGTTGGTATCGGGTGTGTGTTGATGCATGAGGGTAGAGTTATTGCTTATGCTTCTCGTCAGTTGAAGCCCCATGAGAAGAACTACCCCATTCATGATCTGGAGTTGGCTGCCATTGTTCATGCGTTGAAGATTTGGAGACATTATCTGTATGGTGTGTCTTGTGAGGTGTTTACTGATCATCGTAGCCTCCAGCACTTGTTTAAGAAGAAGGATCTCAATTTGAGGTAGCAGAGATGATTAGAGCTGCTAAAGGACTATGATATTACTATTTTGTACCATCCGGGGAAGGCCAATATGGTGGCGGATGCCTTGAGTAGGAAGGTGGCGAACATGGGGAGTTTGGCATTTATTCCTGTTGGAGAGAGACCTCATGCAGTTGACGTTCTGTCCTTGGCCAATCGGTTCATGAGGTTGGATATTTCGGAGCCCAGTCGGGTCTTAGCTTGTGTGATTTCTCGGTCTTCTTTATTTGATTGCATCAGAGAGCGCCAGTATGATGATCCTCATTTGTTTTTCCTTAAGGACAGAGTTCAGCACGACAATGCCAGAGATGTGACAATTAGTGATGATGGGGTATTGAGAATGCAGGGCCGGTTATGTGTGCCCAATGTAGATGGGCTACGGGAGTTGATTCTAGAGGAGGCTCAAAGCTCGCGGTATTCCATTCATCCCGGTGCCGTGAAGATGTATCAGGATCTGAGACAACATTATTGGTGGAGGAGAATGAAGAAGGATATTGTGGGATTTATAGCTCGGTGTATCAATTGTCAGCAGGTGAAATATGAGCATCAGAGACCGGGTGGCTTGTTTCAACATATAGATATTCCAGAGTGGAAGTGGGAGCGGATCACCATAGACTTTGTAGTTGAACTCCCATCGACTTTGAAGAAGTTCGATGTTATTTGGGTGATTGTGGATCGGCTGACCAAGTCCGCGCACTTTATTCCTATGTGTACTACCTATTCTTCAGAGTAGTTGGCAGAGATCTATATCCGAGATGTTGTTTGGTTGCATGGTGTCCTAGTTTCCATCATTTCAGATAGAGGTACTCAGTTTACTTCACAGTTTTGGAGGTCTGTACAGCGAGAATGGGGTACTCAGGTTAGGTTAAGCACAGTTTTTCACCCTCAAACGGACAGACAGTTCGAGTGCACTATTCAGATATTAGAGGACATGTTGCGTACTTGTGTCATTGATTTTGCGTACTCGTACGAGTATTCATATGGCTCCATATGAGGCTTTGTATGGGAGAGGTGTAGATCTCCAGCTGATTGGTTTGAGCCGGGCAAGGCTAGGCTATTGGGTACAGACTTGGTGCAGGATGATTTAGACAAGGTGAAGGTAATTTAGGAGAGGTTTCATACAGCGCAGTCGAGACAAAAGAGTTATGCGGACAGGAAGGTTCGGGATGTGTCTTACATGGTTGGTGAGAAGGTTCTATAGAAGGTTTCCCCATGAAGGGTTTTATGAGATTTGGGAAGAAGGGTAAATTGAGTCGTCGGTTCATTAGGCCTTTAAGGTGCTTCAGAGGATTGGGGAGCTGGCTTATGAGCTTACTTTGCCACCTAGCTTATCGAGTGTGCATCCGGTATTTCATGTTTCTATGCTCCGAAAGTATATTGGTGATTCGTCTCATGTTTTGGATTTCAGCACGGTTCAGTTGGATGGTGGTTTGACTTATGATATGGAGCCAGTGGCTATTTTGGAGCGGCAGGTTCGAAAGTTGAGGTCAAAGGATATAGCTTCTGTGAAAGTGCAGTGGAGAGGTCGGCCCGTAGAGGAGGCTACCTGGGAGACCGAGTGGGAGATGCGGATCAGATATCCTCACCTATTTGGGACTTCAGGTATGTTTCTTGACTCGTTTGAGGACGAACGTTTGCTTAAGAGGGAGAGGATGTAACAAACCGGTCGGTCGTTTCATGAGTTACTGCTCTGTTTCCCCCATTTATTCTTCTTATTGTCTTGTCCAGCTGTATTATGTGTTACCGGGTTAGTTGATTCGGCTTTGTAGTGGTTTGGAGAGGTTTGAGACACTTAGTCTCTTTTGAGTAGGCTTAAGTTGAAAAAGTTAACCAGATGTTGACTTATAGGAAAAAGGGCTCGGGTGTGAATTTTGATGGTTCGGATAGCTTTGGGAGGTGGTTTGAGACTTAGGAGCATGATCGGATTGTGTTTTGGAGGTCCGGAGTAGATTTAGGCTTGAATTGGCGAAATTGGAATTTTGGCATTTTCCGGTTGATAGGTGAGATTTTTATATAGGGGTCGGAATGGAATTCTAGAGTTTCAACTGGTTCGTTGTGTCAAATGTGATGTGTATGCAAAATTTCAGGTCACTCGGACGAGGTTTGATAAACTTTTTTATTAAAAGCAAAATTCGGAAGATTTTGGAACCTTAGGCTTGAATCCGATGTTATTTGGTTGATTCGATGTTGTTTGACATGTTTTGAAGTTTGGTATAAGTTTGGACAGTGGTATATGACTTGTTCGTGCTTTTGGTTGAGGTCCCGGGGGCCTCGGGGTGATTTCGGATGGTTGACGGGAAGTTTGGAGTTAGGAATTTGCAGTTGAAGCTATTGAGTTTTCTGCCATAACCGCACCAGCGGCTTGGGGACCGCAGGTGCGAGCCCGCAGAAGCGGAAGTGAAGTCGCAGATGCGGCCAAGAGAGGGAAAGGCTAGAGCAGCAGAAGCGGAACTTTTGGCACACCTGCTATAGCGCAGGTGCGAGAATATGATCGCAGGTGCGGTGGCTAGGCAGATAAGTGAAATCCGCAGATGCGCACCTGGGACTGCAGGTGCGGGTCCGCAGGTACGATAATTGGACCATAGATGCGTTTTTGCTGGGTCAGAACATATATATTTCAACCTTCACGAATTCGGGTTATTTTTTATAACATTCCAAACGGAAAGAAGTTTTGCAGAGCTAATTGAAGGGAGAATTCAAGAGGGTTTCTTAGAGGTAAGGCCCTTGGTCCCTAAACTCGTTTTATGATGATTTTTAATGTTGTAAACTTGAAATTTATGGGAAAATCAGTAGCAAATTTGGGGTTAGGGCTTGGAAAATTGGAGACCTAAAATTAGGGATTTGAGGGGTAATTTGTGGGCGGATTTTGGTACTTTTGATATGAATGAATTCGTGGGGGAATAAGGATTCCATTGATGTAAATTTTGTCGGATTCCGAGACGTGGGCTCGGGGGTCGGGTTTGGTCAATTTCGGGATTTGTGCTATAATTTGATTATTTTTGAGTGGGATTTGTTCCCTTAGCATATTTTGATGGTTATATACTGATTTTGGTTAGATTCGGGGCATTTGGAGATTGAATCGAGAGGAAAAGGCGTCGCGGGCTAGAGTTTGGATTGGCTTGAGGTAAGTAACGCTTCCAAACTTGGTTCTGAGGGTTTGAGACCCCGAACTGTGTATTCTATGATTACTATTGAGGTGATGCAATGCCAAGTGACGGGCGTGTGGGCGTGCACCGTGAGAAATGCGGCCTGGATCATTCCATGGCACCGCTTAGTGACTCTTTTATGTGGTTATTTTTGTTGTAATTATGTGATTAAGTTGATAAGCTTTAAATCATGCTAAATATCATGTTCAGGCTTCACGCCTATATTGTTGAGACCAAAGAGGTTGTTTCTTGCTGTCATGTCATTAGCTTCATTTATAATCTATACTCAGTCCTGTTCATGCATAGTATATCATGCCTCAGTCTCGATTATTGCTACTTGACATATCATATCATTGTCGGGCTTGTATCATGACATTTTTGCCCGTGTGTATGAGAGTGGAGAGTATTGACTAAGTGAGGCCAAGAGCTAGATATTGAGTGACAGTACGGGATCATGTTGCATGCCGCAGCAAGATATTGATCATGCCTTCGCTGGCATTGATATAGCGCTTGGGCTCAGAGAATCCCCTCTAGAATCTTTACACCCCCAGTGAGCGCAGTAGTTGATGATATTGAGGGATGGATCTTTCCTGGACATGGATCTTGTCCGAAGTATTGGTATGGAGATGGATCTTATCCATGAGGCTGGATTGGACTATTTTCCTCGGCACTGAGTGACTTATAGTTTACGATATACGTATATTCCGGGATGGATCTTCCCTGGGCCGAGTGGGCCGTATATAGTACCAAGTGGTTGAGCACTGTGAGTGGAGGTATCATACGTTACATTGATAATGCTATTTGTGCATTAGTACTTAGAGTTTTCCTGAGTTTTATACTCTGTATTATTCATACTGTGTTTAGTTATTTCTCAGAAATTACATGAACTGTAAGCATGCCTACTTTTTCATACAATTATCTGTTGCAACCTGTATGAGGTTTGGTTCGTCACTACCATCAATCCATAGTTTGGACTTGTTACTTACTGAGTTGGTATACTTACATTACCCCATGCACCCCTGTGTGTAGATCTAGGTATCTCGGGGCACGGTAGGGGTTGCTGATCTTGCCAATTGAGGACTTTCTGTGGAGGTTGCGAGGTAGCTGCTTGGCGACCGTAGTTCCGCCTTCTCCTTCCTTATCTTCCTTATAGTACTTTTATTCAAACATTCTCAGACTATGTAGTCTTATATATTTCAGACAGTTGTAGTATGTTGCTCATGACTTAGTGACACTCGGGGTTGGGAGTATGTATTTCATTCAGCTGGATCTGAGTTCTATTTTTATCTTATTGGATTTCTGTTTAAAAATAAAATTTTTCTTAAGTCTTAAATTGGAAAATGGAGTGAATGGGTAATAATTGGCTGGCCTAGTATCACGATAGGTGCCATCATAACGTGGTTAGATTTTGGTTCGTGACAAGCCCGATCCCGTCAATAATAATAAAAACTATATGGACTGTTGAGGCGTGCAGTCTAGTCCATAATATCTATCACAACACGACTCTTAGGCCCCAACTCAGTCATTCATCTCTCCAGTCCCTCGTGCTCACAAATCTCATGCCAATCAGCCAAATAATGATAACATGATATGAAAACAAAGGATAACAGAGACTGGGGTATGATATGAGAATGAATAAATATGACTGAGTATATAACTGCAATTTAAGCAAATAACTCAACAGCAGAGATGACCTCAATGGGTCCCAACAGAATAAGCATATAGCCTAAAGAAGATTTCTAACATAATTCACAGCTCAATTTCTCTAACACGTAGAAATTTCATGGATAGAAACAAGATTAGGTAACTATACAGTATCACAGAATCAACCGTGTCATAATTCACATGGTGAACGCCCACACGCTCGTCACCTAGCATGTGCGTCACCTCAACACCAAATACATAACTCGTATGTTCAGGGATTCATACCCTCAGCGCCAAGTTTATAAGTGTTACTTACCTCGAACAAACTAAATCTAATATCGAGCAAGCCAAACAATACTCTAGAAACGTCATTCCCGCATACCGACCTCCGAACGACTCGAAACTAGTCAAAAGCAACTCAAGGTTGTGATGGATAAGAAACAAAAAGAATATGGCAGTAATTTATGAATAACTTGAAGAGTTCTTTGGACTTGAAATAGGGTGAAGAGGTTACATTCATGTCAGATATACAGAATGTATGTTACGGTTATTTCTGTTTTCTTTATTCAAGTTTTTGTTTTTCTTAATCTAAAATTGCTTCATATTGCAATGACCCAACCTGTTGTTCTGAGCATATGCATTTAGTTTGATGGTTCGAGTTCATGAATAGCTTCATATGGTGTACAATGACTTGCGTGTATCGTCAGTTTTGGTCTTCGAGTTGTTTGAAATTAATTTAGAAGAATGATTCCTAAATAGGAAGCTTTAAGTTGGAAAAGTTGACCAAGTTTGACTTTCATGTATTTGACCACGGATAAGAGTTTTAACGATATCGTTAGGTTCAAATAGTGATTTTGGACTTGGACGCATGCTTGGAGTTTCATTTGGATGTTTCTAGAAGGTTTTGGCGCTAATTAGAGAAAGTTGGCAATTTGAATGTTTGGAAAGTTCATAGGTTTGACCAAGAGATGACTTCAATATTATTGGGTTTGGATTGTGGTTTTAGGAATTAGAATAGGTTTGTTATATCATTTAGAACTTGTCTGCAAAATTTGAGGTCATTCCGAGTTGATTTGATTTGGTTCGGTACGAGTTTTGGAAGTTAAAAGTTCAAAGGTTCATTAAGTTTGATTAGAGATGCGATTCGTTATTTTGATGTTGCTATGTGGGATTTGACGCCTCGAGTAGGTTCGTATTATATTTTTGAACTTATTGGTATGTTTTATGGGATCCCGAGGGGCTTGGGTGAGTTTCAGATAGGTTTGGGTTGTGTTGCGCTAGTTTTTTATGTTTCGACGTCATTTCTTCAAGCATAAATGGTATAATATTAAGCAACTGAACTCCAAATTATGTTTTGATTGAAGCATTAGATCCATATCGTAATTACGAAGCCATAACAAAAATAATCATCGAATTTGGACGTCGTATGAGGGAGTTATGCATATTTTAGTATTGGAGAAGTTAATTGTTGCTGGTGCTTCGCATATGCAAACCGCAAAAGCGGAAATGACTGCTGAAAAACCGCCAGGTGCAAGTTTTGGGTGCAAAAGCGAAAATCCCTATGTGTAAAAAATCAGACTGCGTTCATTTGGTATTTTGAGCATATCTTGAGTTCTAAAGCTCCGATTAAGTGATTTTTGCGGCGTTCTTCTCGTATTTTCATGGGGGTCAGTATCTAACCTCAATTGTGTATTAAAATGTTTCATTTTTGAATTAATCTTTGTTTTTATTGGAGAATTATGGGGTTTTTTTATCAAAAATTTTCTAAAGAGAATAATTGTGTTTTGAACATCGATTCAGAGTTGGAATTGGATGAAATTAGTATGGGTGGACTTGTATTCGAATGGGTTGTAGTAATTTATAAGATTTTTCCGATTCCGAGGTGCAGGCTCGAGTTGACCTTTTTGTTGACTTTGAGTTTTTTAGTTAAGTATTCGATCTTTATCGCTTAGGTTTGTTTCCTAAGGCATTATTTGATGTTTTTGGGTTGCTGTTTTTGACTAGTTTCAAGTCGTCCGGAGGTTTATTTGCATGGGGTGGACTTTCTGGAGTATTGTATGACTTGTTAGATATTTGATTTGGCTTGTTTGAAGTAAGTATATTACCTAAACTTGGTTGAGACACTAGTTGCCTGAGTTATTTATGATAGCTACGTGCTATGGATGCGCATATGTGTGGAGTAAGAGCCTATGAGCAAGCACCGAGGAATTTATCTATGCTCGAGATAGTTCTTAGTCTATGACATGCCTTAAATTGATTGTTAATGTCACGATCCAAAATTTAACTAGTCGTGATGGCACCTAACCCAACCCGCTAGGTAAGCTATTTAACAATAAACCATAATTTTATATATGCTTACAAGAATTTTGAGCCTCATCACCGACAACATTCCTTGGCACTTGCCTTTTAAAAAAGTTCCATCAAGTCCTAAAAAGGATTTCAGACATACTTTAAGTTATTCTTAAGGGCTTAAAAGCAGACATACATCCTCAAAAATCTCCTCTTACCTTCCCCCATTGCATTCTTAGATATATGTATCACCACATCAGTCACGATGTGGTTTTCTCTTAATTCTTGAGCATATGCCTCTAACTTGTTATACTCATCCAAGTAGTTGTCCACCAATTTCTCTAAAACTATCCTCTCACCTTCTTTAGATTTGAATCACTTACATTCATTTTAAGTCTGTCTTTCAAGTCAACCTTCATTTCTTTAACCATAAACTTAGAATTATTATGAATATTTCTATTGAAATAATGTGTTAAAGTAGCAGGAGTAGCTCTTATATTCTCATATACTTCACCACAGTTATGATCATTCCTTCAAAAAAAAATTCTTTATCCCTTGTTTTTTCCTATCCTCAGAAATACAACACTTAAAGTGACACCCAACTTCACACTTGTATATAAGTCTTCTCCTAACACTCTTATCGATGAAAACCCTTCTTATTGGAAACAACATAAAACCAATAACCTTATCAGCTTTAGCAAGATCCTTAAATATTATACCCTTTTCTATAATTTTATACCTATCAAGTTGGTCTGTAATTTCAAACATCTTTTGCCTCTCAAATACATCTAGGACATCACTATCATAATTACTTTGTACACTTTCATTATATAGATCCTCCTCACTATTATCACAATCAGTAACAACAATAACATGTACATTATTGGTATCAGTAGGTTAGGTAAAATAGGAACAATAAGAGTATCATCAAGAAGGTCAATCATAAATAAATCAATATCCTTGAAACCTCCATTAATTAGGGCTTAAAGTATCACGCCCTGAAGCTGGGTGAGGCGTGATGGCGCTCAACCTACCTTACCCATTGAGCAAGGCCTATTATAACTAAATGAAATTCAAAATAGAATATCACACCAAGAAAAATCATAAATAAATCTTAAGACAATAACTATATGAAAATTAAATTATAACATAAAACTTAACATGAATCTAAATACTGGAGCCTCCAGTATTTAACATGTCTGACTGCTAAACCCACTGGGAAAGTCATAAGCCTCCAACTGATGCCTGAATACACAAATCAATGGGGCATTTCCCTGGAATAATATAAAAGTCCAAAAAGAAATAAAAGCCTGAGAAGAGATCTGCAACCGCTAGAATAAATCAATGGAGATTGTGAGCTAAATCTAGAAAGCCCATCTCTAGCTACGAACTTTATCACCTGCACACCCGAAAGAGATAAGTATCTCCAAGGGTACCCAGTAAATCTTGTTTACTTTCCCCTAAACGGAGGACAAGACCTTTCTGGACTAAATAATTATAATAAGGATGTAATAAATATAACTCAAACAATTTAATAAGTTAATAGTAAATCTAAATATGAAGTGTAACATGAAATCTAAATTTTGGACTAACATGAATCTAAATATTGGAGAATCTTATCTGGAATAATTCTTATATCGGTAGGTTTGTATGCTCGTTAATGTCAGAATATATTTGATGTTCATAACCATATATAAATACTACTAGTTTGATATTTATATCTAAGTTATCTGATGCCCGTGGAGAATACTATTTAGCGTAACTGAAAGAGTGGTGCTATCATAGTTATAACAAATATTTAGTACCATTATATGACACAAAATAATTTATTATAGCTATTCATGAAATTTAACTTCTAGATGTACGTTATACGAGTGGGTATCAGTATATTGTATATGTAACTCTTACCCTTAGTCTGAATACAAATAGTCATCTATGGCTATCTAACATTTCTAGTTTTTATGGCTATGGACCGCTGAGTCGATGATTTATCATTATTTGCCCCTCCTAATTCTTAGGGCTATCTCCCTTAATCTGTTGTTCATCTTTGCTAATGTAATGCACTCACATTCGTATTTCTTACTATTCTCATCACCTCCTGTTATTATGAGTCACAAGGTGCTAATTATATTTCAGGTGCTTTATATACTTTGTCTGGTTGATCTTAGCTCACCCTCGAAATTCCATCAAGGAACTTGAGGCATAACTTTCTTTTACTAGACTCTTGCGTACTGTACTCACTCGTGTACATCTTGCCTAGTTCATATACTTTGTCCAATTGATTCTTATTTCTCCTTAGGACCATATCCTGAAACTTGAGGTCTAATCTTTCTCATTTAACTCTTGACTATTGCACTCAGTTGCCTACCTCTTGTCTGATTTCATTTGTGGTGGTTGTTGCTTGACTGGTCGTCCTAACATTTCGATTCAATTTGATAAGTACTTTAGGATATTCTTTCCGGGGTTCCCTTATTTCTTTAGTACTAATCTCTCTTCACGTGTGAATCCTGTATCATTTATTAAAGTAATGGATACATATTATAAAGTATAAATTTAAATACACCACAAGCTAGGATTCTCATGTAACGTTATCATTTTTTATCAATAAAGTTAAAAGATATACTCTTTGATCAATTCTATCTCTATTCATCTAGCCTTCATGCTATCAATTAAATTTTGATATATCTCTATAGTTTAAAATTCGGTTGCTCCAATAGATGATGTCAGAAGATCATTCTTTGATCAACTTTATCTTCACTATATACTTCTGCTTTAACAATATCAATTACGCTTTGATATAATTGTCTCTCAAGGTTGACTGCTCTTTTGTGGAGTATCCAAACCTCGCTATTTCTTGTTAATGTATTTGTCATGCACAAAATTTTTAAAATGATTAACTTTAGTGTCAGTTTTCTCCTTGTACTTTTCTAAAAGGATCCGGATGTACTAAAAATATATTATCCCAATATTTACGAAGTATATTGCGTATAATGTAAGTTCAAGAATATAACAAACTAAAAGCAGTATAATAGAGACTCACAAAATTGTAGATAACTATATGTGTGAATTCATCTTTCTAGCTCAAATATACGCAGAACTTTACATCTTTTTCAAGAACAAGAAGCAAATAATAGTATAGTTAATTATAGATTATATAACGACATCTTTATCAAATATTGATATTCTAGGGCTATTTATGTTACGAAAGATTTTACTATATATAAAGCTTTTAGATACTTTATTAGAGTTCTTTTTTTAATCTTGTTTCACAAGAAAAAAAAAACTTGGCTTACATTTTAAAGATAGCTAAAGAGAAAATAGTCAAATGACAATGATGAAATAAGAAAGGGGAGGGCATTTAACGTTTCAACTAAATTTATACATACAATTTTAGTTTTATAAGGAGTTGTTTAACTTTTATTTTGATCAAGTCATATTTCATATAAAATTTTTGCATTAACCTCTCCTTGCAGGAAAATAAATTATAGCGTTTGAAATACAAGGTTTTAAGTACATGTTTTTTTCTAAATTTAAAATTAACATACTTAAAAATACATAAAATTGTATTATAACTCTAATACTTAAAATATTTTAGAAAAATTATTGTCACAAAATATAAGGTTACGCACAAAAAAATTTATATCCTGTTTGGCCAAACTTATTTTTGGCCAAAAATGCTTTTTTTGGCCAAAAGTATTGAGATGTTTGGCCAAGATTTTGGAAAAAAAAAAAAAGTGCTTTTGAGGAGAAGCAGAAGCAGTTTTGGAGAAGCAGAAAAAAGTAGTTTCTCTCCAAAAGCACTTTTTTGAGAAGCACTTTTGAAAAAAAAATACACTTAGAAGCAGTTTTTTAAAATTTGGTCAAACACTAATTGCTGCTCAGAAGTGCTTTTCAAACTAATTAGCCAAACACAAATTGTTTCTCACCAAAAGTACTTTTAAGAAAAATACTTTTGAAAAAAAAACACTTCTCAAAATAAGCTGATTTTTGCAGCTTGGCCAAACGGGCTATTAAAGACAACTCTATTAGCACAACTTGTTTGGCATAGGTGTGACTGCACTCAAGATTTAAGATATAAAACTAAAGGCAACATAAGCTAAAATATGAATAAGGTACAAAAGTGATCCTATTGTAATAACATTAAAAAATGGAAAGAATTTAAAATATAAAAAGTAGTACATAAAAAACGGGTCCATTTTCTAGAAGGTGAACAACTAAGATAAGAAACTAATCACTCTCAACGTATAACATGTATATGAATCATTTTGAGGTATTATTATATGCAAAGTGTAGATTTGATGAGAAAAATTTCGATGAGAAAATTAATCTTGAGTAAATTGATGGCTTGAAAAATAAAGAAGAAAGAGCATTTTCATGACACAAATTCAAGCATTAAAAATAGCGTCATTGGAAGCACAACTCTTTCATTACAAAGGTATTCAAAACGATTATATCATGAACGGAGTTCTACATAAGTAATCTTAAACAATCATCTTTCATTATCGAAGCCGACTTCTTTCAAAAGTGTTGCTCTAATTTCTTATTTGCCACAACGTTTTTAGGACCAAAAATGCAAATATAACCTCTGGTAAAATATTCTTATGTGGCAGTCTCTTAATCCTGCTTGGGACCAAACCACAAGACGCATAAAAATTCTCTTTATTCGCTCTCCGTAAAATTTACTGAGTGCACAATTGGCAAAGTTATGTTGTTTCACAAGTGCAGTGTATATTTTGGTCATTTGGCGGGCAATATATACTTAAGGAACTCTTCTGCATGATCACACATTATAGTTTTCAGTCTTATAAATAAAAATATGATAGATGTGAAAAGTTGCAACGGTTGATGAATCATGAATGTGTCCTTGCAAAGAAATGTCTCCCACTGAAGAAAGCACAATAACTTTCTTCGGCTAATGAAATTGCTTTAATTTTTTTTTTATTGGACAATGTTGCTCTGTGCATTTTTTAATCTCCATTATGCCATTTTAAAAAATTACTCTCTCAAAGCATTAGTACATACATATAACGGAAGTGTTAAAGTGGCTTCCCCAAGCTGTGGAAACTCTTCGAATTGCAACGATTAACGTGATTTTTTTTGTGTGTAAGATAAATAGGTTAGGTTTAAGAAGGGTGATTTAGTAATTTAACTTTAGCCTTAAAGACTTCCTATTTTTAAAATAGTATAGATAGATATAGATAGATAACTTTTTGTTAACACTAGCATCTTCCTGACAACATTCCTAAACCTTGTCACCTCGTCTTTCATAGAACAGATCCTTTACACTGACCGTACATTTTTTTAACCTTCTTTCGAGCTAGTTTCATCCCATCTCCTCCTTACTTCAATATCATTTTGCTTCTCATATTTTGCACCACAGATAATTAGTGTTGTTAAAGAAGCATTGAGCCTCTCTAATTCCGTAGTGGATGCCAATCGTTCACGAAATAGATAGGAAAGACGTCACATATGGTTGGTTTGGAATTGATAAAACTTCTACATAATCCATCCATATATTTGTATAAAAAGGAGTCGTATATAGTTGTAGTTGCAGCCTATGTGTTTGACAAAATCTTTGGTAAATTAATTCGGACTAGTAATACAGCCTTAGTTAACCAAATTTTCAACATAGTTGCATCCATCTTTGATCTTTAAATAAGTAATTTCTCAGT